>NW_022196903.1:3584781-3594456 GCF_008632895.1 Mastomys coucha
AAAAAAAGAAAACCATAAAACAATAAAAATGAACAAATTACAATTATATGGGTATGAAATTATATAAAATTCTAAAATAATAGTTAATAATGTTCAGCAATATTTTTAAGAAGCCTCCAGATGCAAGTAGCCTGGAGTATAATTTATGGAAATTACCAAAAAATTAGCCATCAATAATATTTACACATAATATGAACAATTAAATGAGTGTGAGTGTGTGTGTGTGTGTGTGTGTGTGTGTTTTAGACTACTCATGGTCACTGTATAAACCAAGTTGGCCTTGAACTCATAGAAATCTGTCTGTCTCTACCACTATACCCAGTCAAGTGGCCATAAGTTGGGAGGGAGAAGTATGGAAAAGAACAAGGAAAATTAAAATCAAAATGCCATAGAAAGAGGAGATTATTTCAAATATCAAGGACCAGGTGGACTTAGTAAAAACCACAAATCAAAAACAAATGAAGTATATGGGTAATTGTTTTCCTCTGGAAAGATAAATTATCTGTGACATCACAATTCCCTATAATTAGACAGGTCGTAGCAATGTTACAGTCCTTAAACTGTTTCCTCCTAAAATGCAATTTTACTTTAGAAGGCATATACTGAAGGGAAATTATGCACCCACTGAGAAGTCAGAGAGCAATGGCATTGTAAGAAAGACTCAGCCATCTCTACCATTTATCCCCTGGCATCTTTGCCGATGTTCAGTCTAGAATTCCAAACCTATCTTACTCTTTCAAACCAAGTCACACTTTCTAGAAAACGTCGAATTTGTTCGATGAAATGAAATCTTTGAAGCCAAAGCCACTTTCCTGAATCTGTGATTATTCTAACTATTACTAGGGCACTGGGTTAAAGGTGATCCAAGAAGCAGAAACCAGGTTCACCTTCATAATAATACCTTAAGGCTGAGACTAAACCCAAACAGTAGGCTGGATATTTTTCCCAGAGTATGACATGATATCCTTAGTTTTCACAAAATCTTATAAACTCCATGTATGGAATGGAGTTTAATATTCTAAGCAATTAAATGATTTATCTAAGAAGAAAAAGTTTGAAAGTGGCCAGACTGCCAGGTGGTCCCCAGACCCAAAGTTGATGTTCTTTCTCTTATATCTCCAAATCCAAACTATGGATAGGGAAATAAAGTGAAAAAGCTCAAGGAAAATGAAGGCTGTTGAGCTGGCACGACTTGCCACTGCTTAGATGTGGGCTGTAATAAAAGAGGGGAAATAAAATTTAATTTTGAGTTTGAGTTTCTCTTACTTTTAATAGGCTATCAACTTTAAGAATGAGCACTTAGAACATCCTGGGAGACCCAGAGGAATAGAATGCAGTCCAACTCTCCAGAGATGATTCTCATGCTCTGACCTCTCGGGACGGGTTGTTCAGAAGCACTACTGCAGTCCTTGGGCTTGAAAATATTCACCATAAGTACTGTCAACACTACTGCCTGCATCCTCACTGGGCATCAAGTCTGCAGTCCTCTTGTTGCAACCATTACAATTCCTTTGAGGTATCTTAGAACCTGGAGAATGGGCAGAGATCTGCCTGATGAACTGTATGTTTCCATACTCTGATTCAAAAGTCAATATAGCCAAAAGGTAGCCTTCATGGGGCAAATCCCTCCATGTGGCAGGAACCAATATGGATTCTGAAACATGATTTACAAAGAAATCTGAGACATGTAGTTTAGTTTCCCAATCTTTGCTGCTAAATTGAAAAGGAGGAAAGACCAATACGGTATGCTGGTAGAAAGATGAACAATCTAAGCCATTTTATCCTTAAGAGGTTTCTAGTCTACAGGACTGGGAAGGTGGTAGTGAAGGTGCTCTTTAGTGAACTTGGAGACAGGGGAAGAATTTTTAAAAGACCAATAATGAGTTTGGTGTGTGAGCCTCCTGTGAGATGTGCAATGGCTTTCAATCCATGATTAGGAATTCAGGGATAGAAAATTAGGTTCAGAGGCACACAGAGGCAATCTAAAAGCATGCCGGCCTGAGCCTGTGTGTAGGAGTCCTGTTGAGAGTAAAAAAAACAGCATGACAGCTTTAGTCTTTTCAGGAAAAGGTAGCTCCATGGTAGAACTGGTTAACAAGTGCCTTGTTTTTTCCTCTAATGGCAATTCCTCATAAAGGTAAAATGGATTTTTCCAGAAACTAGGTGCAGCAAGAATTTAGCTGATTTTGGGAAAATATATGGAAAGTTTCAGAGTGAAGTTTTGTGAAGATGACAAATGAAGGCGTATATTAAACACCAACAATACTGTTGCACCCGGTGGTTGCTATTTTCACTTATGTGGTGGTTTGAATATGTGTGGCCCATGGGAAGTGGCACTAGGAGGTGTGGCCTTGTAGGAGGAAGTGTGTACTGTGAGGGTGAGTTTTTTAGGGTTCTTAGTGCTCAAGTTCTGCCTAGTGTGGAAGAGTAGGTCCCCTCATGGCTGTCTTCCGATCAAGATAGAGAACTTTCAGCTCCTTTAGCACCATGTCTGCCTTGAAGCTGCCATGCTTTCTGCTATGATGATAATAGACTGAACCTCTGGAACTCAGAGCCAGCCCCGATTGAATATCCCTTATAAGAGTTGCCTCCATGTCTCTTCACAGCAATAGAACCTTAACTTAGAAAGGAGCCTGATATAGCTGTCTACTGAGAGGCTCTGCCAGAGCCTGACAAATAGAGGCAGATACTTGCAGCCAACCATTGTACTGAACATGGTGTCCCCAATGGGGTCCCCGGTGGAAGAGTTAAGAGAAAAGACTGAAGGAAGGGGTTTGCAACCCTATAGATAGAACAACAATATCAACTAAGTAGACCCCCCAGAGCTCCCAGGGACTAAACCACCAACCAAGGAGTACATATAGGAGGACCCATGGCTCCATCCTCATATGTAGCAGAGAATGACCTTGTCTAGCATCAATGGGAGGAGAGGCCATTGGTCCTGTGAAGGCTTTATGCCCCAGTGCAGGGGAATGTGAGGGCAGGGAGGTGGGAGTGGGTAGGCAGGTGGGGGTGCACCCTCATAGAAGCTGGGGGAGGGGGATGAGATAGGGGGTTTCCGAGGATGGGGGAACTTGGAAAGTGGATAATATTTGAAATGTAAATAAAGAAAATATCTAATTAAAAAAAATCAAACAACAAAAAAAGAACCTTAACTAAGACAACTTAGCAATTTTAAAATTGAAAGACATGTGCCTGGCATCAAATTAAATGTCAAAAGACCTAAAGAGTCTCAGCCATAGTCCTGCCATTCCTTTTATCCCAGGTTACTTCATATGATATATGAATCAAAATAATGATGTGGACATTTAATTACAAGTAGTCTGTAGGACATTCTATAAGTGAGTTCAAGGGTTCAGGTGGCTCTCCCTGAGCGCTCCATGCCTCATGAAGTATTCTGAAGCTTCATTCCTTCCCAGGCTCACTTATCATATATTTCATCAGTTCCCTATGGCTCTCTCTTCCCAGAGTCTCTCCTCTGGGGAGCCCCTGATGCCTCTTTCTGCTCTTGCACCAGGATACATCTCCCCTGTGGGGTTGGTTTTGCTTGGAACCATTAGATTTTGGGGGAACTATGCTTCCTAAATCCCCAGTCCTCCTAAATGGCTTCAGTAAAGGCCAGCCCTTCTGAGTTCTTACTGCTCATAAATGCCCTTATTCTCATCTATATTTAATTGGTACAAAGCCATTTTGTCCCCTAATAATACATTCCACTGTGGTTTCAGAGAGCTATTACAAAATATAGCCAGAAAACAGGTAAGTACTACTAAAAAGCTAGGAAGTATAGATGTTAGTTTCTTCAAATTTGACCTAGAGGCTTCTCCCTTGTAAGGTGAGTTCTGGTGCGGGAAAGTGAAGCTGTTGCCTGTCAGTCAAGCTAGACACAATGCACCATGGAAACGAAATGCAGCAAACAGAAGGAACTTTGTACTTACAGGTCTGTGCGAGGCTGGGGGTGCTGGATGGACGTCTTGATGTGGCAGGGTATTCAACTAGCTCGTGAGTGATGGAGATAGGGAGATATGGAGTGGTGGGCAGGGGTCACTTTATTAGCTCACTTACGGTGATCATGGAATGGCTGCTTTAAAGATCCCACATGCTGGGCTCTTTATAAAAGTCTGCTGTTGACTGTTAGTTTTCATGGTCTGCAGCTGTGAACCTTGCTTTTGAGTTTATTGAGATGAAGACCATATGGGCTATATTGCAAATAACCACACAGGAAGGAACAGTTTTAACTAGGCCAAAGGCAGTGTCCCCTATAGGTTTCAAATAACTGATGTCTCTAAAAAATTGATGCTGAGGCTGCAGTTAAATGAAATTAATCCATGACCTTCCTGGTGCCCTGAAAATTTTTTTTTTTAATTGAAAGGCAGTCTTAATTTGAGTGGCAGAAGTATCATCTTATGAGCAGAATGGTTTCATTTAAGCAGTGTTTACTAGGGTAGTGATGTTTGTGGAGGTTGCAAACTAATAATAAGTATCCTGAGGATTAGCAGTATTGGATGTCACCAAGGGGAAGCAGTGGTTGTAATCAGAGAAGTAGGACAGGAAGTTGTGGTAAATAGGTTGTAGAGGGAAACAGGCAAAGCTTTCAAGGGGCAGGTGGTCTTTTCCCAGATGTCAAAGGAGTCGACTGACACAGATCACTTTATTCTGGGGAAGTAACCAAAGGAAAACTTGCAGGAGTCACTTCTCTCATTCCACTATTTGGGTCACGGAAACTGAACTCAGGTCATCAGGCTTGGAAATGCCATTACCTGCAGTTGGCATAAAGATAACAGCTCTCATCTTAAAGGGAATAAGAGACAATTTATTCTGGACCATTTTGAGGGACCATGGTTTGGAAACACAGATTTAGGTTACCCTAAATTTCATGTTCCAACATGAAAGCATTTTCATGAAGTTTTATAGTTTTATAGTTTCATAAATCCAGGAAAGGTTTAAAGACAGTGGTGGGTACACCAGAGAGGTGGTTACACCAATAGAGGGGAAGCTTTTCCAATGCTACCTGATGACATTCTTAGCTTTTGGGTTAATGTAAGCCAGTAATCTGCTAAATTAATAGATTGTAAAGGTTTTTGTCTACTAGCCTCAGGCTGTCAGCACTGAGTAGAGGTGGGAAAGGGATAACTTCTCTGGAGGCTAAAGCTAGCCCACGACAAGGTAATGATCTGAATCTGTAACATACCAATCTCTCTACAGTATGGCAGCTCTAATCAGCCCATCAGTCTCTGCAGACACAGCTTCTTTCCAGGAGTTCTCATTCACAGTCCACTATTTAATAATAAATATGAGCCAGGAACAAGGGATCCAATGATATAGTAAGTACTGAAAGTTTGATCAGGTGTATTGATTACTTTATCCCAACCTCCGTCAGGGATATCCTGGATGGGAGTCAAACTGCAAAGTTTCACTAAACTCTACCGCACATGATGGTCAAGAGTGTCATTCATGTAATCTATGAACTTCTCTTCCTGCTCGATTAGCAAATCTTAAGCCATTCTATAGGTAGTTTATTTGTCTGGAGATGGATATTTGGCATCCTGACATCTAACAAGGGCCCAGGGACAGAATAAGCCACCCTCCCTTTAGTGGAGGCTCCAGAAATGGTTCCATCCTGTCTTATAGAAACTTCAGCTGCACTACCATGCTTATCAGCTGCTGCTCTTATGAGCCAAGCCATAATTATAATCTGGATTCAGATTTCTTAGGGTACTGTCTGTAGAAACTTGTTTCCAGGGATGGGCAGTTTGCCAGTCACTTGTTTAAATGGTGTGTTCCTTTCCAACTCAAGCCAGGATTTCCTTAACAAAGGTTGGGATCAAATATACAACTCATTGGACAAGCCAAACAGAAGAGCAGAATGCCATCATTATTGTAAGATATCAGACTTATGTTTCCTTAATGTGTGTTCCAAATCTCTTTGATGACTGGCACTAAATGTGTTGTGCCTGTGTTCCTGGGAATTTGTGGCCACTCTTCCAATCTGATCTGCAAAGACTGTTCACAGTGACCAAACTAAGCCCTCAAGTAGTTAAACAAAGTTTATTGTTTCACTTTAAAGATGGAGGCAAAAATGTAGCATAGACACTGTTAAAATAGGCACGGAGCTTGTGGACAAAACCAGAGAGTTTCAAATAAATAACTTAATAGCACAAGTTTAAGTCCCTGAAAAGTCCTGGAGAACATCTCAAACTCAAAAGTACAATATAGAGAGCTCAGGTGGTGGACAACACCCAAGTCAACCCCCACCTGGTATCATATAGAAGACAACTCATGAATCACTAAGATGAGCAAGTACTTGATGGAGACTTGGAAGAGAAAGAGAAGCATACTGGTGTGTGTGCACAGTGAAGAGAGAGGGAACTGGAGATGTGAGGGTATCAAGGAACAGCCTGATGGGATACAGCTGATGGTGGCATCAGCCTATGATGCCACCTGAGGCCATCCATGGTGATGTCCTGGCCCTATCGGCCACTGAGAGCCACATCTACATCCATGGGCCTTCAGCAGTAGAGGTCTGCTTTGATGTCTATAGCACCAAACAAAGGCCACAAAAACATCCTTGGTCTGGGGCCCTGCTAATGTCTGAGGGCTCTGCAGAGCTGGCCTCACCCCTCATCAGCTGCAGTACTTGCAAGAGCTGGCTCTACACCTCAACTGGGCAGCACAGTAGAGCTGGCCCAGGGCCATGAGTGTGGGAGAGCTATCAGACTGACCAAGTCAGCTACCACCCGTCCCCAGATACAGGGCTTTGAGCTGGCCCACCCCACCATCTATTCTGTCTATGAACTGCTGGAGCACATGAAGGGGTCAGTCCTTCAGAACCAAACCTGCAAGATCTTCATGACACAGGGAAACCACAGAGTATCTTAGAGGAGTCACAGTGAGAATCCAGTATTAATAGTGTAGCAGAAGCCAGAGTCCATAGACTAGACGAATCAATGATTCACTGCAATGAACATTTGCAAGTAAAGATGCTTGCACAAAAAGGTATGCCTACTGACACACTGTGACACACTGCAGCTTCCACAGTGAGATTTCTTGTTTTTGTTTTGTGTGGGATTGTTTTCTTTTGAGGGGAAGGTTGTAAGGGCAGAGGGCAGATATGGAGGGACATGGAGATAAGTGGGATTGGGCTGCATGATGTGAAATTGACAAGGAATCAATAAAAAGTTAAAAAAGTAGTATATAGAAAGAAATAATTAAACCAAAGGAGGAATTGGTAAGATAGAAACAAAGAAAGAAGAAAACAAAACAATAAAAAAGAATCAATGAAACAAAAGAGATGGTTCTTTGAAAAGATAAACAAGATTGACACATCCTTAGTGAAATTCACAAGAAGAAAGAGAGAAGACATAAATTAACAAAACTAGAGACAAAAGGGTGACACTACAATAGATACCAATGAAATTTAGAATAATCATAAGCATAGACCTTAAAGACATATATTCTATAAAAGAAATGAATGGATTCTTAGAGGCATATGATCTACTGGTGTTAAGCCAAAATTAGGGAGAGAATTTAAACAGACCTATAACAATCTATGAAAGAAAATCAGTAATAATAATTTTAAAAACATACCTTGTGTGTCAAGAGATGGCTCAGTGGTTAAAAGGTCTTGCCGTTCTATGTATGTATGCATGTATGTTTGTATGTATGTATTTATATTTTACTTATTCACTTTACATCCTGCTCACTGACTCCATCCCAGTCAACCCCTCCCACAATCCTCCTGTTGCCCAATCTCTTTCTCCTCTGAGTGGGTGGGAAAACCCCCTCCTCTTCCAATACCCTTTTCCACCCAGTTCTTGTCATACAGATCTTTCACTTGTTTGGGTAGAGTAACACCAATATATTTATATTATTCATGGCTATTGTAAAGGGTGTTGTTTCCCTAATTTCTTTCTTAGCTGGTTCATCATTTGTATAAAGAGGGGGGGCTATTTTTTTTAAGTTAATTTTGTATTTAGCCACTTTACTGAAGGTGTTTCTCAACTATAGAAGTTCTCTGGTAGAATTTTTGGGGTGGCTTGTTTATACTATCTCATCATCTGCAAATAGCGATACTTTGACTTCTTCCTTTCCAATTTGTATCTGCTTGATGTCCTTTAGTTGCCTCCCTTCTATGGCTAGAACTTCTAACTACTATATTGTGATAAATAAGGAGAGAGTGGGCAACCTTATCTTGTCCCTGATTTTAGTGGAATTGCTTTAAATTTTTCTCGATTTAGCTTGATCCTGGCTATTGGCTTATTAGACATCAACAACCTAAATACTCCAAATAAAAAATGGGGTGCAGAGCTAAACAGAGAATTCTCAAGAGAAGAAACTCAAATGGGCGAGAAGCACTTAAAGAAATGTTCAAAGTCCTTAGTCATCAGGGAAATGCACATTAAAACAACTATCAGGTTCCATCAGAATGGCTATGATCAAAAACTCAAGAGATAGAATATGCTGGAAAGGACGTAGACCAAGAAGAAAACTCCTCCATTGCTGTTGGGAATGCAAACCTGTACAACCTCTTTGGAAATCAATTTGGCATTTTGTCAGAAAACTGGGAATAGTTCTACCTTAAGAACCAGCTATACCACTCCTGGGCATATACCCAAAAGATACTGTAACATGTAATAAGAACACATGTTCCACCATGTTCATAGCAGCCTTATTTATAATAGCCAGAAGCTGGAAACGACCCAGATGTCCCTCAACAGAGGAATGGATAAAAAAAATGTGGTACATTTACACAATGGAGTACTACTCAGCTTTTAAAAACAATGAATTCATGAAATGCTTAGGGAAATGGATAAATCTGGGGGATATCATCCTGAGTGAGGTAACCCAATCACAAAAGAACAAACATAGTATGCACTCATAAGTGGATATTTGTTGGAATCCAGAACCAACATGAAAAGAATTAAAGAGTTCTTCTGGAAATAGGAGTAAGAAATGGACAGGAAAAGATTGAAGAAGATAAGAAGAGGTAGGCTAGCCAATACTGTACCGTACCCACGTGGGAGAGGTAAAACATTAGACGACACGAGGTCTGGTCACTCAGTCATCTTGAATTTAATGCTAATTCCTTTGTTCCCGCAACAGGTAAAATACCTGGGGCAAACCCTTCCCCCAAACTACGTCAGTATAACAGTCCAATCAGAAACTTCCCTCTTGCTCAATGGAGGTGGAGCTACTGAATGTAGCCGCTTCCACAGTGCTGCGTTACTGTTTGGGCTTTGGGGAGGGAGTCCACAGTTCACCCCTCAAATATATCAAAACAAGAGGCAGGATCAAGAAAATTTTAGCTCGGCACATATACTGTATGGGAATCATAGCGGTGCGTAACTAGGGATCTGAAAGTCACACTGACTCCGTCCTTCCTGACACAATGGGCCAAGCATACTGAACTAGGGCGTGTCTCTGGCAGAGATACAGCCACTAGGTATGTGCCTCTGTCCGGGTAAACTTCATAATCAGTGGACTAGTATCTCCTAGCACCATCTTTCCACATAGATATGCCAAGAAATGTCTATGAAGCCTGCAAAGTCCAGAAGCTGCCACAATTTTCTGGAAGCAGTCGAGGAACTTCTGACAGCCTGATGCCGAAACCGGGCGGCTGGAGCCAAGAGCACATGTACGGGGCCCAAACAAGCGAATCTATGTCTATATAAGATTTCA
>NW_022196903.1:3596862-3598213 GCF_008632895.1 Mastomys coucha
CCCTGTTTTAAAGCAGATGGCAACGCAGCCTCAGCCCGCGCCAGGCTGGGGCAGGAGCCCGCAGGGCCGGCCAGGCGGCTCGCAGCGGCGGCGCGGCCGAGCGGTGACCTCCATATTCGCACTCGGCTGCCCGGACACAGCGACCAATCTAACCCGGGCCCCCCAAGATCAGTTTGTTACAACCGTACACCTCAAGACACAGAGAGACCCAGCCTAGAGACGCTAACTGTCCCCCACCCCCTCTGCTGTTCTGGCACACAGGGGCCCAAAACCTAGGACAGCAAGATCCTCTTGCTAACGAGAAGCCGCAGGCACCCCTAAGCCTCGGGACCTGGACGACCAAGCCCCTAGCGATGCCAGCGTCTCAGCGCAAGGCGGTGGTGGTGTCCTGAGCCCCTCTCGGGCCGGGCAGACGAAGATCGACTGAGAATCGCCAGCTTGTAATTTATAGAACAGCCACTAGATGGCGTGTGCGGGCAAACATGTGGACATGTGAGAGCATGCGCACTGTTAAGGCCGCAAAGTCACTTGGGAAATGTAGTTCAAAGGGGCACCGGAGCGGCGCCTGGGCGGCCATGCTGCCGGGGCCGCACGGCAGGGAGCTCAGGGAGCGGCAGGCCAGGCACGCCTGCCCTGCGCCGCCTCCCAGCAGCCACGCCACCGCCCGGGGCAGCCTAGCAGCATCCCTGCCAGGCCCCGGCCCTCCGTGCTCCAGACAGCCTCGATGGGGGAACCCCGGTGCGGGCGAGGGGCGGGGGGCACGGGCGCGCAAGGGTGGGGAGCGCACCACGTGGGGAGCATGGAGCTGGGGAGCGCGCGCTCCGGGGAAGCGGCTTGCAGGCTCGCTTTCCCTAGTGTCGCTCCGGGAAAGCGGCTCGAAGGCTCGCTTTCCCTAGTGTCCGCACGCCCGTCGCCACATCACAAAGACCCCTGCCCAGAGCAAGCAGCAGCACCCAGAGAGTCCCTGACCGCGCGACTCCTGCTGACTGGCAGATCCGAAGTCGGATTCTTGCGCACTCTCCCGGGCCTGCCCGCCCTGCGCACGTTGTAATACAGACACAAAGACAAGACTTCTCACTCATGCTACGATACAAATTTCACATGTAACATGAAAACACATAAACATATATCTAAGCAGCTCTGAGCACCGAGCTGCAAACCCAGGGGAAAAACTGCCTCTACCGCAGTCCAAATCCCTAGGACCCAAATCCGAGCACTCAGCCTGAACCGGCTGAACCCCCCTGAACCCCAGGTAAACCCGCTGGACACCTGGCATGCCAATTGTCTCCCCAGCCCCGGTTAAAGAGATCTTGGGGCTGCCTCATAAATAAGACTTTCAACCCAGCCCCGG
>NW_022196903.1:3599313-3599873 GCF_008632895.1 Mastomys coucha
AGAAGAAGGAAGACCAAAGTGTGGATACTTCCATCCTTCTTAGAAGGGGGAACAAAATACTCATGGAAAGAGTTACAGAGACAAAGTGTGAAGCAGAGACTGAAGGAAGGACAATCCGGAGACTGTTCCACCTGGGAATCCTTCCTGTATTCAATCACCAAACCCAGACACTATTGTGATGCCAGCAAGTGCTGGCTGACTGGAGCCTGATATAGCTGTCTCCTGAGAGGCTCTGACAGTGCCTTACTAATACAGAAGTAGAATTTCACAGCCATCCATTGGACTGAGCACAGGGTCCCCAATGAAGGACCTAGAGAAAGGACCTAAGGAGCTGAAGGGTTTGCAGCCCCATAGGAGGAACAACAATATGAACTAATCAGTACTCTAAGAGCTCCCAGGGACTAAACCACCAACCAAGGAGGACACATGGTGGGACTCATGGCTCCAGCTGCATATGTAGCAGAAGATGGCCTTGTTGGTCATCAATGGGAGGAGACACCCTTGGTTCTGTGAAAGTTTTATGCTCCAGTGTAGGGGAATACCAGGGCCAGGAAGCAGGA
>NW_022196903.1:3600087-3654968 GCF_008632895.1 Mastomys coucha
TTGGAAAATTAAAAAAAAAAAAACCCTTTTATTATGAAGACCTTGCAAGAGAAACCTCTCACACTCCTGAATTAACCAGACGCAAAGCCTAGGCATCTCAGTAGATGTTTACACAGTCAGAGCAGCCATCTGCCTACACAGTCAAAGCAGCCATCTGTCTGCACAGGCAGAGCAGCCATCTGCAGCTGTGTAGCCTTCATGTGGACTTCACACTTCCACTATGGAATACCCTTTTAAGCTCTTTCTTAAAAATCCCCAACTACTGTCAACATGTTGTATTGCATTTATCGTAGCCTTCTACAGTCCATGAAAATTAATGGTGACCCAGGAGTATGAGTCTAATATTTGTTATCTAATACCAATTTTCCTGAGGTAGTCTCTGAAACACTGTAGGTTGGTTAGAACAGTGGCTGAAAACAGTACAGAAATGGGATTATTATTATATTATTTTTCTGGGGGTAAACTGTGTTTGATTTATGAATAATTGTTTTCATCTGTCTGGCTTCTGTGAGTTTGCTTTTCTTTCATCCTTATTGCCAGCTATGTACCCTCAGCAGTCAAAACAGGCACAAATTAATCATCGCATAGTATTTATGAGATGAGACTGAACGTGGGCAGAATTAATCATAAAACTATTTCCCCAGGCTTGAACTGTGGGTTTCTAGAACACTAAATAGTTCTTGGTGGTGTTTTGTTCTCACCCTAGCACATTGTCCTTCAATAACTTACAGTTTCCTGGAAGTCTAGAGGCAACAGTGTTAGCTCACTATAGGAAATGTCTTTGTTAAACCTTCTTCCTGGGTTTTAATTCCATTCTAACCAGACATTTCCCTATCATTTATTTATGACTTATGCAAAAATAAAAGGAAAATTGGTCTAAGTATGAGTTTATCATGTGTAGAGAGAATATAGTACTGAAGTTAAGTTAATTTCAGCACAGTGATTTACACCTGTCAATTTATCTATTTTGGATTTTCATCCCAAACTCTGGGTCAGACTTTTGTTCCCCTGTGATGGTCATGTAAGCTTGATCTCTTGTCTGCCTTGGTTTTACATCACCTCAGTGTTCTTCTCACACTGGGCTTCTATACCAGTTCTACTCTTTTTTTCTGAAATCGTTTTTCTAGGAAACTGTCCCATTTCCTCACACCTTTCTTATCACAAAGAAAAAGAACAAAGGGGTCAGAAGTAAATAAACAATAGTTTCATCTTAGGACGAAGGTCCAAGAAAAACTACGGAGAAACTAAAGTGAATCCTTAAGTTTCAAATAGGAGAGAAATTTCATCACTCAATAGATGGCCAGAAAAAGAAAATAAAATATATCAGAGCATGGAAATAGTAAGTAGACATAAAGAAATAGAAGCCAGAGTCAATAAGACCATATAATGGATGTATGTAAATGTGGTTAAAACCTCAGGAAGAAGACAGGTACTCTGAAGTTGAGATAAAATTTTTATAGTTATCAAAACAAAAGAATAACCAAATAACAAAAGAATAACAGTAACTAAGAATAAAAATATATGTTCCTATCAGAAATGAACCAAATAATGGCGTGTTAACTACTTAATATCAGGACAAAACTAAGTCAAGGCAAAAGAAAGCATGAGCTGAGGACACTGATCCTGGTAAGGCAGAGAGTACAGGACAAGCAGAGGACACACCTGACCTGTGACATCAGAAAGAGGTGAGAAGCAGGAGAGACAATAGAGGCCTGTGACCCACAACAGTTAGTCAGATATCAGGTAAGAAACGCTGAACATTAGATCTATGTAGGAGGGAACAGACTTACTTGGAACACTGAATAGAGGTGTGGGACTGGCAGAACTCTTTCTCTTCATACTGGTTCCCAAATAAAAGAGGAAAAGAAGAGTTTCCAGAAGAAAATGCAATACAAAGGGATTTTGTTTGTTTCTTTGTTTTTGTCTGTTATCTAAAGACAGAGATAGAGAAGGAATGTAGCTGGCAGGTGGATAGGATCTGGGAGGAGATAGGAGAGAGGAAACCATAATTAGAATCTATTGCATGAAAAATATTTTCAATAAAAAAATAAACAAAATCAAAACCACAGTTTTAGAAATTACCCCAAGCTGTGTAAAGCAGACGACAGGGCTGTACAGTTCTACCTGTTACACCAGGACAAGGGTGAAGTAGATCCTGACAGAAGCTGTAATTTAAACCATTCTATTGGAAAGAATCTAGAAAGCTTGACACTACTGTATCTCTTCAATTTCCCAAAGCATCCCACTATGTGAACTAAAAGAACAGCTACTCTGGGAACTACTTGATTACTCTACAAGAGAAGACCTAAAAATAAACTTAGTGGCTACAAATGGGCCCAGGCAAGGCTACAGAATGCAGGTGGAGAGGTGCCTGTACCCTGTGAGGCCTAGGAGGCAAGAAGATCCTGCTCCAGGCACAGCTCTGTCTGAGCCCCAGACACTGGAATCCAATCGGCACACATGGACAGCAGCTGGCACTGTAGATATTGTCCTGAGTATGCAGGGCTGGGGACACCCTTATGGGAGGTGGACTCTTGGGCAGGAATTCAACCTGTGAGGGGAGACAGAGACTTCAGCTGTGTGCATGAATAGACTTGCAGCCTCATATGCTAGAACTTACGCATAAGCAGCCTGTTTTTCTACCTGCAGAGTCAGCTCCTAAAACAAGCCAAGGGACCAAGAGAACCTAAATCCATATTCCAGGAAGGAGGAAATATAGGCTGATGCTATATTTTCAAACATTTTAAAACTTTTTCTTTTTTTCACGTTCGTTTTATTATTTCTTAGTTCTTTTGTTTTAGTTTTATTCTTGCTCAGTTAGGGTTTTATGATTGTTCTGCCTTTTTATGATCCACTTAATTTGATTTTATTATTTCTCTAAACTTCAACTCACATACTTTCGCTCTTATTCCTGTGTTACATTTTATTTTATTGGTTTTTGTTTTGTTCTTGTTTCTTTATCCCCTGTTCTGCTTTATTTCCTCAAAATAATTTTCCTGGACTGGAGAGATAGCTCAGCAGTTAAGAATACTTTCCCAGAGAGTTTAAGTTTCAGAACCCATGTAGGGCAGCACGCTACTTCCTGTAACTTCAGCTCCAGGGGGAAGCTCCTCACTTTGGCATCCAAGGACATTTTTGCGCATGCATGCATACACACACACACACACACACACACACACACACACACACACACACGTATACACACACACACACACACACACACAAGAAAGAGCAGGGAATATATCTAAAAATATCTCTAAAAATAAATAACTTTCATGACCTCTTATAATTTTAAAGTACATTTATTCTAACAGTATTCTAATTCCGTTGTTTCTGAGAATTATTAAGTATATAAGTAAAGTATTTAATTGCTTTTACTGCACTTTAAAGAGGATTGGAGGGAAGTACTAAGGGGTGAAAAAAATCAAAACACACGATATACATGTACAAAATTGTCAAAGAATAGATTAAAAATGCTGTGTTTTCTAAAAAATAAGAAGCCTGAAGTTATAGAAAACTACCTAAAGAAATTATAGCACAACATTTCTAGAATACAGGGAAAGATATGGACATGCAAGTGCTTGAAGTGTTTACAACCCTAAAATGGGTAGACATGTCTAGAAAAGAATCTCCCCAACTTACATCATTGTCTGCTGTTAAAACTGCAGCCAGAGACACTGTATGGAAAGTATTAATAGAAAAAGCCCAATTCCTTCAAAGGAAAAGTCTTCAAAATACTTCACACCTCTCAGCAGGAACTCCGAAAGCTACGACAGTAAGGGGAAACAGAATACATGTCCTGAAAATAAATAGCTGTCCACTCAAAGTATTTTATTCACCTAAGATGCTAGACAACATGCAGGAAGAGCAGCAATGGTCAAGTGAGCTCCCTGGAGATGTCCCACCATTTTTTTTTTTTGGCTGTGATGGGTGTGCTCTGGTGAGGGACAGCCCCAGAAACTTCATCCCAGGGTTGCTTCTTGATACTGATATGCTTCCTTGTGTATGTCATTGCCGTACTCCTCGTTGATGTGGCCTGGTGTCAGTGGACACTGGGAGACCTTCACTGCCCATGGCTTGGTGTGATTAATTCCTTTGTGATAGCCTACCCTATTGAGAAAATTTCCTGCAGATCAACATGAAGATGAATGTTCATGAATTAATGCTGTTTAGATGAATTAATGACTTTATAGAATTCATAATTTGATTCAAATAATTTCTAGGAAGAAAGCTTAAGGAGATGGTTTCAGTTGTTTTGCCAGAAAAAATGTAATAAATTTAGAATCAAGCATAGAATCTGCCACTCCTCATAGAATAGTAAGTGAAGGCTGTATAATAAGCAATTCAATGAGAAATTAGTGTAATTTCATAAATTACACTAAGAAGAGAAATAGGCTTGGGACAAATTTGTGATCAAGGAAAAAACATTTATTTTGGTCAGGTCCAAGGATGAAGCCACAGGTGTACACTATGATAAAGCAAGGACATGTGAAACTATTGCTTTGAACTTATAATGGGCTTATAGAATGAAACACTGCGTTGAACTTACTATTGACATCCTTCTGAAACTCCCCTTCTGTGTAACATTTTATCTATGAGATAATTTTTTCTTACATAGAGAACTTTTTGTCTAAAAAGCTGTAAAAGCTGAAAGCAATAATAAAGTTTTGGTGAAGCCCCTTTCTGCTTCATCCGGTGTGTATGTGCCTCTCTGTGTGTGTCTGACTTTTTCTTTTCTTTCTTTTCCTTTTTTTCCTTTCCTTTTCTCTCCTCTCCTCTCTTTTCCTTTCCTTTCCTTTTCTTCCCTTCCCTTCTCCTCCCTTCCCCCTTCTCTTCTCTTTTCTTTTCTCTTCTCTTCTCTTCTCTTCTCTTCTCTTCTCTTCTCTTCTCTTCTTTTCTTTTTTCTTTTCTCTCTGACTCACAAAGAGTTAATGAGCCATTCACCTGGCCAGTGACACCCCCCATCCCTGTTGAGTAAAAGAGAAAAGAGCCCAGGTAACTAAATTTCTTTTTTCAGTACTTCTGGAAGAGCAGTTGGGCTCTTAACTGCTGAGCCACTTCTCCAGTCCTGGAAAACAGATTTTAAAATGATAGGAGTCTGTAGTGGTGAATCAGCTAATCTGCTCTGAGCTTCTGGCAGGTGATTGTGTTCCTTGTCACTGACCAGTGGACTCTGGATTCACGTATAAAAGACATACACATGCCAGCTTAATTTTGATATGCCTTATATGCTTAACAGTTAATATCTACTTATAAGTGAGTACAAACCATGCTTCTTTTTCTGGGTCTGTGCTACCACACTCAGGATGTTGTTTTTTTTTTTTTTTTTTTTTTTTTTCTAGCTGCATCTGTTTGCCTGTAAATTTCACGATATCATGTTTTTAAACAGCTGAGTAATACTCTATTGTGTAAATGTACCACATTTTCTTTATCCATTCTTCTGTTTTGGGGCATCTAGATTGTTTCCAGTTTCTGCCTATTATTAATAAAGGTGCAGTGAACATAGCTGAGGAGTTATCTTTGTGGTATGATGAAGCATCCCTTGGGTATATGCCTAAGAGTGGTGTAGCTGGATCTTGAGGTAGGACAATATCTAATTTTCTGAGAAACTGCCATATTGGTTTTCAAGTACAAGTTTGCACTTCCACCAGCAATGGAAGAGTAGTCCATTCTTCCACATCCTAGCCAGCATGAGTTGTCACTTAGATTATTGATCTTAGCCATTCTAATAGGTGTAAGATTGAATATGATAGAGGGCTGATATAAAAAATATATAAAGAATCCAAAGTAGTTTAATAGCTAAGGATGTTCTTTAAGTGTTTTCTTTGTTTAGATCTGCACCCTAACTTTAAATTATTTCTTTCACTGATATCTAATTTTTTTGTGTTCTTTATATAATTTGGATATCAGCACTCTGACATATATGGGATTGATGAAGATCTTTTCTCACTCTCACTTTTCTCATCTGTCCTACTGATGGTGTCCTTTGCTTTGCAGAAGCTTTTTAGTTTCATGAGGTCTCATTTATTAGTTGCTTATCTAAGTGCCTGTGCAATCAGTGTTCTGTTCAGGAAATTGTCTCCTCTGTCAATGTGTTCAAGGCTATTTCCCACTTTCCCTTCTATCAGGTTTAGTATATCTGGTTTTATGTTGAGATCTTAGATCTGCTAGGACTTGACTTTTGTGTAGGATGATAGATATGGGTCTATTTACATTCTTCTACATGCCAACATCCAGTTAGACAAACACCATTTGTTGAAGATGCTTACTTTTTTCCATTGTGTCTTTCTGGCTTTTTTTTTTTAATCAAAAAAAAAAAAAAAACAGATGTTCATAGCTGTGTGGATTTATGTCTGCATCTTTAATTTGACTACATTGATCAACCTATATGTTATTATGTAAATACCATGCAGGTTTTATTACTATAGTTCTATACTATAGCTTGAAATCAGGGATGGTGAAGCCTCGGGAAGGTCTTGTATTGTTATGATTGTTTTAGGTATCTTGCTTTTTTTCCATATGAAGTAATATCCTTGAAATTTCTTAAAGAATTGTATTGAAATTTTTATGAGGATTGCATTGATTGTTTTTGGCAGGATAGTCATTGTTACTGTTAATCCTACTGCTGCAAGAGCATGAAATATTTTCATCTTCTGATATCTTCTTTAATTTCCCTTTGAAAACTTGAAGTTTTTATCATGCAAGGCTTTTCTTGCTTGGTTAGAGTTATCGCAGGATATTTTATATTTTCTGTGTCTATTGTGAAGGGCGTTGCTTCACTGATTTCTTTCTTAGTCCCTTTGTCCTTTATATAGAAGAGGGCTACTGATTTTAAATTTTTTAAAATTAATCTTTTATTCAGCTACTTTGTTGAAGGTGTGTATTAACTGTAGGAGTTCCCTAGTAGAACTTTTGGGCCACTTAAGTATACTATTATACTGTTGGAGAATAATGATACTTGGGCTTCTTCTTTTCCAATATGTATCCCCGTGATCTCCTTTAGTTGTCATATTGCTCTACCTAGAAATTCAAGTGTTATATTGAATAGATGTATATAAAGAGAGTGGGCAGCCTTGTTTCGTCTCTGGTTTTAGGGAATTGCTTTGTGTTGCTCTGCATTTAATTTGATATTGACTAGGATTCCTGCAATTTGCTTTGATTATGTTGAGGTATGTGCTTGTATCACTACTCTCTTCAGGAAAAGGCAGAGAGAGAAAAATCTAAATTATCAAAACCAGAGGAAAAATGAGCACATAACAACAGACACTGAGGAAATCCAGAGAACCATATGGAGGCTCTTTAAAAACCTGTACTCCATCAAAATTGGAAAATTTAAAAGAAACAGGTAATCTTATCAATATATAGCATGTAGCAAAGTTAAATCAAGATCAGACAGGTAATTTAATCAGACTTAGAATTCCTGGTGAAATAGAAATGGGACTCAGATCCAAACAGAATTTTCAAAAGAGGAAACAGATGAGAAACACTTAAAGGTTCAACATCATCAATTATCAGGGAAATGCAAAATCAAAATGACTCTGAGATTCCATTTTACACCTGTCGGAATGGTCACAGTCAATAAAACAATTCATGCCAACAAGAATGTCGGAGAGGAAACATTCATTGCTAGTGGGTGTGCAAGTTTGCCGAGCCACTATGGAAATCAATGTGGTGGTTCCTCAGAAAGATGAAAATCAATTAAAATCTACTGATACCACTACTGGGCATATACCCAAAGGGTGTTGCATCCTAACCTAAGAACACTTGCTCAACCATGTTTATTGCTGCTCTAGTTATTACAGCCAGAAAATGGGAACAATTTAGATGTTCATCAGCTGATAAGTGGATAATGAAAATGTGATATATTTATAAAATGGAGTATTACATAGTTGCTAAAAAAAACCTGAAATCTTGAAATTTGTGGGTAAATGTATGAAACAACAACAAAAAATTACTCTGAGTGAGCCATCCCAGGCAAACATTGTACGCGTTTGCTTATATGTAGATATTAGCTATAGTTAGTGATAAACAAGTATGTAGATTCTATTTAAATGAAATTGCCAAATAAAAAAGGAGAAAACACCAACTAGACATCTCTTTTCACTAAGTAAAGCTTTCAGTCCCAGAATTGGTATACATCCAATCAAGTCGTTGGTCAACAATGTACCATGGCACCCCTAAACAGCTCTGGCTGTGGCCAAGACTTTTTTGGTTGCTCTTAACAAACTGATAGAAAGGCTCTGTTGCTGAAGACAACACTACATAATTCATTGAACATGGGAGAAGTTGAGCTGATGCTTCCCTATGCCTTCATCCTCATTAACTATTGTTTGTGGTACTAGAAGTTACTCTGTATGCTACCAGAGGAGAAAGGTGAACACCAGCCCAGCTACAAACCCTTTGCTCTACAATGGTAACTGTAGATCGCTGCATGATACATTGGTACAGTTGTGGCATAAAGGTGAGAAGGTATCCAACCAGGGTCTGATTTGATTCAAGGATCACTCCATGAGATGAAACCCATCCCTGATAGTGCTTGAGTGGTCAAGAACCTCAAACTAGATAGACCAGGGATCTAGTGCAAAGCAAAATACTGCAATAAAGCAAAGTTCTGCTACAGGAATATAGCAATGAAATGATTCATAATGGTATTCGGTTATAGTCATAGATCAGCGCCTTGGTCAGACACCATTGGAGAAGCTTCCTTCTGCAGCAGATGGGAATAAATGCAGAGACCCACAGCCAGAAAATGTGTCGAGAGTGAGAAACCTTGATCCACTCATCCATAAATGTGATTTCTCCATCAAATTCCTCAGGATTCGAGGAACTTTGCAGAAGAGGAGGCAAAAAGATTATAAGAGCCAGAGCAGATGGTGGAAACATAGGTCTTCTAGACACAACATGACCACTGCACATATGAACTCACAAAGACTGAGGCAGTATGCATAAAGCCTACACAGGTTTGTACCAAATGGGCTCTGAGAACTGAAAGGAGAAATGGGCATAGGTCCCCATCCCTAACCCAGAAACTATCTCAGGTTCATAACTACTTGCAAATGAAAAATTAGTTTTCTCCAAGGGAGTCTCACTGAGGAAACAAACCATTTTTAAACTTAGGTTCCATACCTAGGAATAGATGTTGTGGTGGTTTGAATAGGTTTGGCTCCCATAGATACATGTACTTGAATGCTTGGCCATAGGGAGTAGCTCTATTAGAAGGCATGGCCTTGCAAGAGGAAGAGTGTCACTGTATAGTGGGCTTTGAGCTCTCCTATGTTCAAGCTCTGCCAGATGTGTCATCAGAGCCTCCTCCTGGCTGCCTGTGGAGGATAATCCCCTTTAGCTGCCTGCAGATCAAAATGTAGAAACTTTGGCTCTTCTAGCACCATGTCTGTCTACATGTTGCCATGCTTTCTGCCACGATGATAATGGACTGAACCTCTGAAAATATAAGCCAGCCCAATTAAATGTTTTTCTTTATAAGAGTTGCCTTAGTCATGGTGTGTCTGCACAGCAATAAAGTGCTAACTAAGACAGATGGCCAACAGATGAACTCTATGGTATCTTTGCAGGGCATTGGTCTTTTGTTTGTTTCTTTGTTAGTTAGTTAGTTTGTTTTTAAAGCTCACAAACCCTTTGTGCATATATTATGACTTCTATTCTTGCTTTATGACATTCCTGTATGTGCAAATGTGTGTCTCTGTCCATATTTATTTCTTGTACTTCTTTGGCTCTTTTCCTTCTTTTTCTGCACTTTGTTCTACTCTGGCTTGTTTGTTTTTGTTTTCTCTTATTTTACTTTAGACAGAAAGGGTATGGATCCAGATGGCAGGGTAGATGGGGAGGAACTGGAGTAGGGGAACCATAGTCAGACTATATTGCATGGAAAACCTCTCTTTTTCATTAAAATAAAAACAGAGAAGAAATTAGGATTCTAACTATATATGAATTAAACTGTGGTATAGTCAATGTCATTAAAAATGTACTGGAATTAAAGACACAAAATAACACCAACCCAATATTAGTTTGTGATTTCAATACTCCATTTTCTCCAATCTATAGGTCATCTGGACAAAAAAAAAATAAACAGAGAGACAACAGATTAAAGGACATCATGTATTAAATGCACCTACAGATTTCTTCAGATTATTCCATCCAAATACCAATTAATATACATTTTATTCAGCAGACCATGGAAGCTTTTCTAAAATAGACTACATCCTAGAACACAAATCAAATGTCAAAAAATACAGAAAAATTGAAATTGTATCCTTTATGACCATTAAGCAATAAAACAAAACATCAGCAAAGAAATCTCTTGTAGGTACAAAAATTCATGGAGGTTAAATGATTCATTATTGAATTATGAATGAGTCAAAATGAAATCAAGGAAGAAATAAAAAATAATCCCTGGAAATAAAGGAAAATGAAAAGACAATATGAGCTATCCCATGGGATACAGCAAAGGCAGTGTTAAGAGGAATGTTTACAGCTCTAAGTGACTACATTAAAAAGCCAAAGCGCATAAGCAAATGACACACTAATGCAAGTCAGGAATTTGTAACAAGAAAGCCAGACTAAAAGCCAGTAGGTGGCAAGAAATAGTAAAAATGAAGGCAGAAGTGAATGCAATAGAAACAAAGAAAACAATACAAAGAATCATTGAATCTAAAACCTTTGGATTAACCAGAGAGAGAGAGAGAGAGAGAGAGAAAGAGACAGAGAGAGACAGAGAGATAGACAGAGACAGACAGAGACAGACAGAGACTGAGAGACAGAGACAGAGACAGACAAAGACACGGAGGGAAACAGAGAGAGACAGAGAGACAGACCGAGAGAGACAGTCTCAAACTAACAGAATTAGGAATGAACAGGGAAATCTCACAACATATATCAAAGAAATTCAGAATCTTCTAAGGGAGTACTTTAAAATATCTGTACTCTGTTTAAAGAAAGCCTAAAAGAAATAGACAAATTTCTAGGTTCATCCAAACCACCAAATTTAATCCACTGTATTTAGTTAGGGTTACTTAGACACCGATCTACCTCAGCAGCCTAGAACTGACTTAAATTTGTTTGACTTGTGCATCTATTTTATCTGTAAACCTGGCATTGTATATATAATATTTCTCAGGTGAGGAGGAGCCATGAGTGGCAGGCATTTAAGAGACCCTGGAATGAAGAACTCAAAAATGTTCCCACACAGCAACATCTATCTAATTCTAAGAGATGGTCCAGGTTAGTATTGTTCTAAAGTGAGTTATTGTCAAATTAATCTGAATCTTTAAAGCCATTGCAATAAAAATACCACAAAATTTCTCTTTTCGATTTCATATAAATTCTGATCACTATTAGGATTTACTCAGAAATTTAAGCAGAGTGACATTTTAATTCAGAATTGTAAAGATCAATATATAAATATAAGTAATTGCTAACCTGTTAGGAAACAAACAGAGAACCATAAAATTGTGAGGAAAGATGGGCTCCAAGTTCAGAGGGTGTGCGGTTATCCCAGGGCTGTGATGGTAGATCTCCTGGGTGGCCCTGGAATGTGTGAAGCAGTGTAATGAGCCTGCTTTTACTGAGTGGCAAACAATGCAAATTGATGGCATCTGGTGCCACTGTGCCCAGCTGTGATTGTCAGGGTAGGGAAGTTTGAAGAAAAATGCTAACAGGAACAGGAAGCAGGCAGCATGACCTTTGTCCTTATCCTTTCAGTCGTCCTTTAATGCCTCCTAGTGCCAGAGGAGTGTCTATCTTGAATTCAGTTTTAAAAAGGGTATTGGATTTGTAGAGTCTGAGCCCTACAGGACTAAGAGAACACAGATGTGGCTGGAAGATGAGAGAGTGGAGTTTATATCACAGAGTGCGGTAGATGCCAAGTCTATTATTTTGAAATTGAATTGTGAGGAATGTGCCCTCTCAAATATTAAAGCAATTTATAACTGTTATAAAAAAGAGCTTGTAATTAACATCAGAATAGAAAATAGAGTGAGAACCAGTGAGCTGTCCTCAATAATCTTTATAAAAAGAGCAGTGTGGTGTGTGGTGTGCGGTGTGTGTGTGTGTATGTGTGTGTGTGTGTGTGTGTGTGTATGTGTGTGTGTGTGTAATTTCTTTTCTAGACAAGTTTTCTTTGTGTAAAGGTCCTGGCTGTCCTGGAACTCGTTTGGTAAACCAGCCTGGCCTTGAACTCACATAGATCTGCTTTCCTCTGCCTCCGGAACACTGGGATTAAAGGCATGAGCCACCATGCCAACCTTATTTAAAACCTTTTTGTACCATATATTTTGATCATAATCTTTCTCCCAGAACTTTTCTACCTCCCTACCTAATCAACTTCATATTCTTGCTCTTTCTTAAATCACAACAGCCCAGGGAAAACAACAAAGCCCCAAACCAAAAATTAAAATAGACAAACTAAAAACAAGCAAGTAAGCAAATAAACAAACAAACTCAACTAAACAACCAAACAAAAACTAGAAAAAAAAAAAGAAAAAAAGTGTAAATTAGACTAAAAAAAAAAACCAAAAAGAACATATACAGAACCATGGAGTTTCTTCCTGTTTGCTAAGCACTTCTGGTCATGGGGCCTGCCTGGTTTATAGTTCATATACTAAAATGGTCATCTTAATATTATGGTACCAGTGTCATGGTACCTTCTCTTGAATCAGACTTGTGGTAGAAAACCAGAGAATTTTGTGGAAAGGGTGTACTTGGGTCCCAAATAAGATCCATGTATATTAAAGGAATCCTAATTATAAAAAGTAAGGTTGCATCGTGTTTTAAAGAATATGTGGAGGAGCACCATTGTGATATAATTATGGAGAATGAATGCTACAGCCAGACTCAAGGCCATATAAAGAGACTTGGATTTCTTTTTTTAAAAGTTGATTTAAGTTTTATTGCATTATGATGAGAAAAGATACATGATTTCAATTTATCTGAATTTGTTAACATTTAAAAACATATTTTAAGTAAATAGAATTATATCACATTCTTCTTTCCCTTTTGTACCCCAACTCCTCCCAGATAATCCCCTTCAATGACTGCCATACCTTTCATTTTTTTATTTTATCATATTCTTTAAAATTTATAAAATATTGTAACAATAAAGTTACAAAGTGAGTTATTATAAAAGTTATAAAGTGAGTTATAAAGTGAGTATTATAAAAGTTGCTTAATATAAAACAATCAATTGAACAGTCTTATGTAGATGCTTGTCTTCAGCAATACTGAAAATACATATGTTTTTCCCAATATAAATTTTAAATAATTCCAAACATATTAACTGTATATTTTAAAATAATATATCAATATTAATTTTTTTAAAATGAACATAAATAGATAAAGTCTTTTTTTTTGTTTGTTTGTTTTGTTTTTAGTAGAGCTTAAAATCTTGGCTCTTACTGTGGTACAAACCCAAAATAAGAACAGTTTTGGGACATTGGAGTTCATTGTAATAAGGCTATACTTCAATAACTCTCACACCATCAAATGATTTTACCTCCATAGTAGCTAAGCTAAGTGTTGACAGTTCTGCTGTTCCAAGGAATGAAATGAAGGCTCGATTTTTGGATACAGATTTCCTGCTATGGTCAAAGCTATTTGTCTTCATTCTCAGCCCACAGGGAACAGGTTACATTCATTTATGAAATGGTGTGTGTATTAAGATGGTCTATCTATCATGTCATTCACCAACTGTTTCAATGAACAATGGTTCTGCTTGGAGAGTGGCACAGACAGTAGGTGAGGGTAAGAATCTAGTTCATTGGCTGCGATGATTTTGAAGATTGTTTATTTGATGTTTTTACACTGTACTATGGTTTTCAGAACAGCTTACACTTTTCAAAATTATTTATACAGCCAAAAGAAATGTAGACAATTAATTTGGGAGGTGGCTTGTAAGAGCACAACAAAGAGTGAGACTGAATGCTTTGCTTGATATTTATAATTATTATATCAATTTTGAAAAAGAGGACTTTATAAGTTACTCTTTTTTTCTGAGAGACTTGGATTTCTATACAGTGAGAGTTGTCACAGACATAATGAGAAATGAGAAGCATATTGGGAAAAGATACTCATAGCTTCTAACTGACAAGAGATGAAAGTCTAGGGTGTACATGAAGTTCTACTAAATCATGGGGAGAAACAAAATGTAATACAAGATGGGCATGCTGTGTGGCGGGCACAGTTTAGTTCTCATGCTTCTGCAGATACTATACTTCTGCTCATGTAAGCAAGCTAACTGAACCCAGTGGGCTACAAAAATGACATGGAAACAGGAGGAGCACTTGGGAAGGAGAGGGGTTCGTGGGAAGCAGGAGAGGGATGTGAGAGGTAATGGGGGGTTAAAATGACCAAAATTATATACATATATATATATATGTATATATATATATATAAAATTATTATTAAGGGACAATTTAAAAAATTAAAAAATAGGCAAAACATATAAGCAAGCATTTGGTGAAAAAACTGAAGTGGTAGTATATTCATGAAACTATTTAAAATATGCAATGTTTACAAAGTACATTTCATGTGTTTCTCTAGTTTATTAAAAATAAAGGGGGAAAAACCAAAACAATCCCCCCCAATGATATTCCAGTATTTTCAGGAATCCACTTAGACTTAAAGATAACAGTGCAAGAATTTGAATGGAGATACATCAAGCAAGAAAAGATGAGTTAAATTTATTCATTAGCACCTTGCTTCTGTTAGCTCAGTCAGCCACTTAGAGCCCCCAGTGAAAAAGCTCCTGTTATAGTAATGGACTTCATAGCATATCATCTGTTCAAAGTTTGTGTGTCTACAACACTCAGAGTGGTTATTATTTTACTTCTATATTTTCTCTTAAAGTGAGTGTATAGTTAGGTGAATATGTGTGGTATAATACCCATCAGGTGGACAAGATATAAAATGGGATAATATGGAGTGTTGGTGAGGATGTGAGGAGAGAGGACTCTTTGTGCCTGACTGGTGGGTATTTCCAGGAATTGGTGAAAATGAATAGGCATTTACTGCCAGACTAGTAAAACCCCAGGCCACAACACATGGTGCACAAGCTTGGGTATTTCTTACAGCACTACTTATGATAGCAGAGGCAAGGAAGGCATGCTGTCTATCACCAATGAACAAGTTTAGTAAGCTCTGGAGGATGCCACTAGCAAGAGCTGGTGGTCATCAGTTCTGAGATGCATGTACAGTTAGCATTGGCAAGGATGGGTGTTGCAGGCAATGTGGATACTGAAAATGAAAAAGAAGGGCCTCTGTGGGGGAAAAGGTTCATTTAGGTGAGGAAAGAGAACAATTACTATAGAAAAACATTAAAATCTCTTAAGGCATATTTGTGTTGGTCTTAATTGCATGCATTGAACCTTGAGATAAATACCACTCCCTCCCAGGACATATGTATAGTTTGGAAAAAATAAAAGGGAAGAAGAAAAGAACTTATTGGAGGGGTGATCAGTGTATGGGAACAAACACAATATGGTATAAGGATCAGCATAAAAAGACCAAACAAAGAGTAGACATATGCACCCATAAATAAGAAGCTTGATCACATAAATATTTTCACTGCAGAAATGTGCAGGTGGCATGGTGTGCAGAGAGGGAAAGAGAGACACAAAATCGGTAGCAGGAGAAGGGATGGAGGTACAGACTGAAAGGAAACAGGAATAAACTGGTACACTCATGTTCAAAACCTTTGACTCTGTAGTACAACCCCCAATTTCCCCTCTCTTTCTCCTATTCTTCCCATCACACTGACAATGAGACCCCTGGGTCTCACACATGTTAGTCAAGGGCTCTACTACAGAGGGACACTCCTAGATCTTGGAACTTGACTGTTTACCAGTGTTGAGTAGCTGTCCAGTGTCCAGTGTGGAAAGCTGCCTTATACTCTGGGAGTCATAGCACACAGAGGCTCGGGAGTTGGCTTGCACAGGTGTTATGGCTCAATGGTAATCAGACATTTGATTATTCCCCTGTCGGCTACCTATTTAGGCCTCTGCTGTTTCCATGTGCCCAACGTCTATCTACCCTACAAAACCTCTTATATGGAAGCCTTTCTTGCTCACTCTAAGCAGATAGAACTCCACCTTTGGTGAACCCCCATTTTTGTGTAACTTTTCTGTGACCTTTGCCACACTTTAAATGATAAGGTTTTTCATGTGCTTCTCATATTTTGACTTTCAGACTATAAAGTTTCAAGGACAGATCCTGCATGGTTCATTATTTTCTTTGCAGCCTGGCCCAGCATGGTTGTGGTAAGGAACAGATTCCAAATTTATGTAAAATTGCTTTGGAATCCTGAGAGCAGGGGATGTGATCTCACATAACAAATCTGACCAGCTAGGCTGACAGGTTAGTAGTAGCTGGAGGCTCTGCTTTCAGTTACTCTCAGAAGGATCCACTTGCTGACTGATGCCAAATAGTTTACTCATTACTTTAGGTTAAAATCCCCTAACTCATGGCAAAGGAAATACACGTCTTTACTATATGACTATGGCTGATGACAGCTCTTCTTAAACTTTAGGTTTTTAGAGAGAGGGACACATATATGTGCTTGTGTATCTGCACTGGGATGGAATAGAGAACTGGACATGAGAAGGATGGCAAACAGTGAGAGTGCTCTTTTTAGTAGTATACCAACTAGATCACGGGAGGGCTTAGAGGCAGAGGGCTAAGTCTGTCACTAATAGTTTCAAGCCTGCTCCAAGGACACTTGTAGGCTTATATTGGGAATTCAGAGGGGACCTAGCATGGGTGACACATATATTTAATCCCAGCACTTAGGAAGCAGAGGCAGGTTGATTTCTATGGGTTCAAGGCCAGTCTGGTCTACATAGTGAGTTTCAGAACAAATTGGGATATTTAGACAGTCTCAAAACAAGCCAAAGATTATTGATTGGATTAATAATGGACTCTTATCTGGATCAACACACTAGACTTTTGTCTTTTCCTACATGAGAAGTGTACATACAGACATAATTAGAGGTTGAAATTATTTATCTTAATTCCAATGAAAGCTGGATTCAAGATGACTTCAATTCCACCCTCTGCTCCAGATTTGATACATCTATTTCATTTCCACTTGCCGTCATTGGCACATCCCCTGAAGTGGCAGCCTCTCCAGAAGCCTCATTATACAAAATCACTAGAGGACAATGAAGGATATTCTTGTTGTGAAGGCATGATGGCTTACAAAGATAAGCCAGGGATGCTGAGCCCGTTGGTCCCATTCATTCTTCTAATGTAGCCTGTTAGCCACTTCACTCCACTTTCTAGGATGAATAAAGTAGTGGAGAAGCCAGAAAAAAATTGTTGTGAACATATAAGTAAGAAAATGGAAACTTTATACTCTACAGTGAACACCATTTAAATAAGAGATTGTGATTTTAACAGGAATAAAAAAATTAAATGCAGATAAACTCACTTTTAGAAACTTGCTGAGACCATTTCTATATTACCTTCAGTTTTCTGTCATTAGCAGTGGAAATGAACATTCTTTTGCCAGTTGCATGAAGACAAGCTTTGTCAGACATGGTTACCAGAGGAATGCTGGGGTAGAAGGAAAACTCTTGCAGTTGAACACATCTTCATGGCTAGAATTCAGCAGTATCTAGTGGTGCCTGGCACATGGGATTTTCCCATGGGCAGCTTCCCATGGCATCCCCCAAGGCCTTGAGTGGCAGCCATAGTTTACCCAAATAGCTTTTTACAAGTAAAGCTCCAGAGAACTCTCCAGTGAACCATAGTTATGCCTGTCTAGTGAAGTCTAGATCTGAGAGGTGACTTTTCTAGATTTGTCCCTGTCTTGGACACTAGCTTTATATTCTTCAGTATTCTCTTTATCCCTTACAGTCAAAACTGCTATTTTTTAATCACAGTTAGTAATTCTGTATATATACTTTACATGAAATCTTGCCTGCTTAAATTACTCTGTGTTTTCATTGGAGCCTGTGTAACACAGCTATTAAAAGTAATTTTTAGCACTGTGCCTGGAGCAAGCTAATTATGAAGAACTTTGCTGTTCAACAAACAGATCATTTTTCATAATTGTTGCTGAACTCCAAGATAGACAACTTAAAGGGATATTTTTCATATATATTATCAATCAGTCCATTTCATTCTATAAGATACTTTATTTCTCTAAATTCTTAAAAGGATGGTAAGGTAGAAATATTACTTGAAAGTCACTAGTTTTCAGTGTGACCATCTAAGTGTTTCAGACAGGTACTAAACCTGTTTGATTAAGCCAGAGAAAGAGAGTCTGGGTAAGATTCCTGAAATTGCCCAGACAGCCCCAAGTAGCTTATCTCTAACTCTTGCTTTCACTGTGGGCACCTCTCTTTCCTACGTGCTAAAGCAGCAGATATAGCATTAGACCCTCAAGGAAATCTACACCAGAACATTTGGGTCTTATTAGATAAATATTCTGAGAAGTATATGAGCAGCTTGCCTAGGGGCTTCTGTCCTGAAGTTCAGTTTCAATCACGGTAAATTTGGTTCTGGGAAAGAGTAAGATGAGCACACATGACCCTCTAGATTTCACAGATATGTACCAATTCCTATGATTGGTAACAGGCCCAGAGGGTGGGATAGTAACCTTAACTCCCTAGCAACATGTCCTTTGACTGACTGTGATGATACATAGACACATAGATGAGTAGCTGTCCTAAGTGCTCCATATAATATTTAACTAGGTGTTCAAGGACACTCTATTAAAAGATAATGACTTTACTACTATCCATTGATAAAAATTATTGAAAATGGATCCTAGAGGACCAACACTTCCCTTCATCTATTACCCTTCATCTTCATTGCCCTTCATCTATTCAAAGTTTGTCTTCAATGGCCTGTGAAGACATCTCTCCTCTTTGGGCAGTTCTCATAGGCTATGAAAGTGGTGACAGGTTCCCCACTGCAAGACTCTTGAAAGGTCTGTCCTGACAATGAAGCAGAAGTCTTCTCAGCTCTTCATGATGGAATGAGTAGTTATGGTGCATCTTTCCATTCTCACATCATGAGTACAAAGTGTCACCATCGCAACAATTTTTATTTTCCATACCTTGACTTACTAAGAACTATGGAAAAGACAAAAAATAGAAGATGAAGAGAAAGAAAATCATATTCATTCATTCATGTATTTAATCATGTATTTACCTATCATATGTCTACCCAGAGATATACCTATCTGTCTATATCTATTATCTATCTATCTTTGTATCAATTATCAATTATATATCTATCATCTATTTTTTATATATCATCAGTCTATATATTATGTTGCATTTATCATCTAACTTATTATTAATTATGTTAAGATATAATATAAAAGTATCAAAGATAATTTCTGTATTCAAAACTACATAATTATTTTAAAAGTCAACCCTATGGCTATGCATGTTTTTATATGCTAGCTTCACATTCATGTATAAACAAGTCATCGCAAGTGGGTTATTGTAAACATTGGCACTAAACATATTGCTCTGCACCTTGCTCCTTCACTCAATAAACAGCCTCTAATAATTATCACTGGTATTTGTTATGGCAGCATATACAAAATTAGTTCTTTTAAAAAGGTATATGCATAATATTCTATCCAATCAAGCCCATAATTATATATGTGTAGCTTGTTTTGCATATGGTTCTTATATACAATGCTGCAATTAATTTTCTGAAATAGATGAATATTACAGTGATTAGATGCTTTGATGTCAATGTTTGTAGGATTAAGTACCTAGAAGAAGAATTACTGGGTTTGATGACATGCATACTTAAACTTTTAGCTGATTCTGCTCACTCACCATACATAGTCAATGGTACGTAAGAATCCTATCTTATCACAACTTGTCTTAGTCAGTGTTCTATTGCTGTGAAGACCAAGGTCAGTCTTATAAAGAATACCATTTAATTGGTGCTTGCTTCCACCTTCAGAAGTTTAGTCCATCATCGTCATGGCAGGAGCATGGTGGTCTATATGCAGACACAGTAGCTAAGAGTTATACATCTGGATCCAAAGGCAGCAAGAAGATAAAGAAATCCACTGGGCCTGGCTTGGGCTTCCGAAACCCCAAAGTGTACCCCTAGTGACACACTTCCTCCAACAAGGCCATGCTCCTACCCCCAGGCCATACCTTTTCATCTCTCTTAAGTAGCCCCACTCCTTGATGACCAATTCTTCAAATATTTGAACCTATGAGGGCCATTCTGATTCAAAGTATCACACAACTGTAATAATCTTGGATAATTCAATGCTTTGTAAAATTTATCAATTTATCAGAAATATTATCAGACATGTTTATCAATATGTCTGATTGGTAGAAGATAGAACCTTTGAATTTGAAGGGATTTTTCTATAATTTCATGTATTTATTAACTACTTATATTTCTATCCTATTAGCTGTTTATTACTGTGTTTTGACTTTTTTTCTGTTACACAGTTACCATTTATTTTTCTATCTACATTTTAAAACTCTTTTACTATTGGGAATAATTGTTTATCAATAATATGATATAAATAGATTTACTTTGTCCTTTGACTTAGGTATTTTAAATTAGCCACATTTGGAAAGGCTTTTGAGTAAGTTAAACAAAGCTATCCTTTTAGATTTGGACTTTTGTATTATGGTGAGAGAGAGAGAGAGATCGATCTTCTTCTTTCTGATCTACTTTTACACTTATTAATCCTGAGGGAGTGGGGTTGTTGAAGGCTAGGATTAGACTTTGGTTAGGGATATGGTTTTTGTTAGGTCTAGAAATTGGACTGGGTTAGGGCTAGGGTCACATTTATATCCAGTTTATAGTTTGGGTTGGTCTTAGAATTTGGGTGGGACTAGAGCTAGTATTAAGGATATTAAAAGGATGTCAGTTAACCTTAAGGCTAAGGGGAGAGTTTATGGCTAAAGTTAACATTAAGAGTAGAGCTAGGTTAGAGTGGGGATAAGGCAAGGTAGGGATAGGGCTAAGTTTTGGGTTAGGGTTAGGGTTAGGGATATGCTAAGGGTTGGGGCAAGGCTAAATTAGGTATAGGTTTAGGGGTAGGGCCAGTATTTCAGGTAGGATTTGTATTAAGATTAATGGTAGGACTAGGCCTAGAGTTAGGATGATGGTTAGAGCTAAGGCTGGGGTTAGTATTATGGTTAGGGTTTAAGGTTAATGTTAGTACTAGAGATTAGGGTTAGAGTTACTCTTGGTGCCAGAGTTAGTGCTATTCTAGGGTTAGAGTTAGGTTTAAATCTGGGGTTAAGCCTAGGGTTAGGGTTAGGGTTTTAGCTTGTACTAGAGCTAGGTTTAGGTGTTAATTTTTAAAGTTTAGGGCTAGATTGATAAAGATTTAGGTTTAGTTCTAGAGTTATAGTTATTACTGTGGTAAAGAGAAGACCTGCGTCTGTTTTATGGTATGGCTAGGGCTTGGGATAAAGGTAGGTTTCATCTTGATTTTGGGGTCAGCATAGGGCTTGGGTTAGAGTAATGTTGGGGTTATTGGTAAACTTAGGCTTAGCATTAGGATTTGAACCAAGGTCAGGGCTTTAGCTAGGGATAGGGTTAGGGTTATATATTAGTTACATTTGGTTATTGTTTAATTGGGTTAATGTATGACCAGTATTGAATATGTTAACTATGCCTAAGTGCTAGAAAACATTCAACTTTTCCATGATTTCTTTACCACCATGATCTTAATATACAAAAGAATCTCTTCCCTGTTGAAAAATCTATCTGAAATGTTCAGCCCTGGAGCTGTTGTACCCTAAACAGAATTATGCTTACAGATGGTAGCCAAGGGTCTGCATGCCACTCAGAGTTAGGGTTATGGTCACAGACTGCTTTTACATGCGTGTTTGATATCCAAACTCAAGTCCTCAAGGTTTCAGAGCAAGTATTTTACTTTCTAAGCCTTCACCCAGTTCCAAATGTATTTAAATCAGTTAAATGAAAATTCTTCATATCCAACACTAAGAGGAGTAGTGGATACCTTGTTACCTGTTTAAAAAACAGATAATTAATGTAATATCATCCATACTTGTCTATATCACAGAACATGTTCCTATACTCAAAGTGACCAGAAATTAGTGAAGATTTTGCCTGCCCTCCTTCCTTTTCTTAGCTTTTCTGCCTTCTTCTTTTTCCTTCTCCCACACTGTTTACATTCATGTAAAAACTATATTGACTTGTCTTTATGAGACAAAGTCTCACTATGCTGCACAGCCTGACCTGGAACTTGGGCTTGCGATGTTCCTGCTGCAGCTTCTGAGAGCTGAGATTGGTACCACACTCCCTTACGCTGAGTTTCTCCCACAAAATTTCTTCTAAGTCCACAGCCTCTGAGCTCTTTTCTGAGAAAACAGTGTAAACAGTGGAACTCAACTTCAGGTAAGTAAGCATACCAAGATTAATTTACAATATTGCTTTCTAAGCATTCTGTTGTATAAGAGTCATTTAAAATGCTTTAAAAATTCTCTGTAAAGGGGAAGGGGAAGAAAAGACACCCAAATATAATACTTATTATAGATTTTCAAATGAATCATGTAATAAGATGAGAACATTGATAAAATACAGAGTCACAAACAAATGCTCTGCTTCCTACGCGAGCATGCTTACTAAAGCACACCTGATACATTAACATTTAGAGCCACGTAAAAGACAAGTGCTTTTCATTAACAGGCATTCTCTCCATGACAAAGCATTAACCCTAATTCACCTAGGGTGCTCTCTTAAACCTCTGTGTTCATTTTTCTTGTTCTCTTTCATCTGTTCTTTAAAAACTGTACAGCAAGCTCCCATTTATGCATAAATCTTCTTATTTACAGAAAATGATTTTTATATGAGAAATATGTATATTTCTCATATATATACATATAAGAAATACATGTACTTCTCATATATATATATATACACACATATACATATCTATCTATCTATCTATCTATCTATCTATCTATCTATCTATCTATCTATGAAAACCAAACCACCAAACCTTTAAAAGGGACCATCATTAAAAGGAAACTTCCCATGCTTTTCCTCAGTGTATCATGGATTTTCACTGATCGTTTCTTATTCTCACACTGGTGTCCTGCATTGGGAGTGTGTGGGCTTCCTCCCCCTTTGCCCGGGGAGTTTCGAAAGCGAAACAGTGCCTGATCCAGGACTGCGGATGCCACCTGCGGATGCCTGACTGTTGCAGATCAAAGACTGTCGGACTTGCCTTTGAAGTTCCTTCCTCCGGTCCAGTGTTTATGTTAGATTGTTTGGTTTCGGTTTCCCCTTGGTTTCGATTCTGCCCTTTGGTTATATAGTCAGTTCTCCCTTAGTAAAAACACACCTTGAAACAGCTTACTAGGTGTCCATCTGTTTTGTCTCTCTCTCACCTGCTTGTATTCACAGGTACTCAATAATCTCCAGTCCGAGAGCACCTACAGAGTGAGGGCCCGCTGGCCAGTCCCCCACAGGAATGAAATGTCAGAGTCTCCAAACTTCTCCCAAGATTGAATCCACCCCTCCACATTGGTGAGTGGTTAGGGAGACGTATTTGAACTAAAAACACAATCTAAGGCTCAATTTGCTAAAAGAAATGGGGTAATAAGATAAGAAGTGCTGAAGAAGTCTGTGTCATTTCAAGACTGAGGATGCTCAGCCTTAGAAGATAGGTCTTCAGGATAGCCCATGTACCCAAGGCTCAGGGAACATGACAGAAGAAAAGATGGAAGACTGTCACTGCCATAGGATCAGGGCATCTGCTGTGAGATTGTGTTTTCTGTATGAGACAGTGAAGCTATAACCATGAAATCTCAACCTAAACAAGACCTGAACAATAAAACACCCATTGACAAGTCAATATGGATGGGGAAAATCTCACAAGGCCCCGCACCCAGATGAAGAGCTAATTACAGTTAATGACTGCAGAAGGAGGGAGAATTGGTCTTCCCTAGGGATGAGTCCCCTAAGTGATCAGTCTTAAAAATATACATACAAGCAACACTAAGTGGAGCCAGTAGTTTGCCTTGGCCCTCAAAGAGCAATGCATACACATAAGTCTAATAAACTCAGATTATGATGGAGTGGAGTGAAGAAACATGAAGTTCCCTTGAAAGTAATGGATGCAGGATTCACTTGGTAAGTTTTTATCTAAAGGGGAATAGGAAAAAAAATATATATAATGAGACCCTCCCTAGAAAGGTCCATGACAAGCCTAATCCAACCCAGGGAGGGGAGGAGGGATGGAGAGTCAGTACAAATGCACAGCTAATGGTTATCAGTGTTATATATACAAAAACTAGCAATCTAAATTCAGTATTCCTGTGCTCAGGGAGCACTTCCTGTTTGGTGACTATACTGGAATACCTTGACAACTTGTGTTGGGGTTTGGAAATGGTACATTTGGAATCATTCCAGAATTCTCTCACTGCTTGTAACAGAACTGTAATTCCAAGTGCAGTACTTCCTTGGGTTCCGGGAGTACTTCAGGGGATTAGCAAGCCTGAAGGAGAAGGAACTTGTAGCCAAGTGTTGTGATTGTGTGAAGTGAAAAATATAGATAGACACATTTGTCTTTCCACAGTGCCAGAATTCAGGGAGTAACAATAAATTCACAAGCCATGCTGGCTTCATTGCTCCTAATTTGTTAAGTTGTCTCAATTTTCATCATTAGCTTGCCAAGGCAAACACTGGTTTCTTTATTCCAATCTTAACTGCTATCTAGTAGAGCACACATTGCCCATCACATAGCAAATATATGTACAAATACGTATTTGCAGATTACAGAATGCTTGCAGAGGGGATAAAGAGGCCACAGCAGCACTCCTGGAGCTCCACAGAGCAGAGACTTAACTGGAAGCAAGTAAGATGGTGATGGGGATGCTCCCCTCGGAGTTAGACACCAAGCTTGGCTGGAGGACTGTTGCAGAGTTGAGCTGAGCCCTAGAGATAAGCCAAGGCTTAGGGGTCAAGAGATCTCCAGCAGTGAGTGGCAGGACCTTGGAGGCTATGTCAACAGAGGAGATGAAGGTGAGTTAAAGTTTCCAGGTTAGTGGGGAGTTCTTTGCATGTCAGCCCTTTAAAACACACAGTGAGTTGTCAGGTGTCAAGACAGCCGGTGCTCTCACATCTCAGTGGTAGGTGTCTTCTTCACTGGTCCAGGTAAGGGCATTGTATCCTTTCTTAGTCTGCTTATTTTTGATGGAATCCTAGGCCTGCTATTCCTGATCTGATATTAGTATATTCATCTCCTCCTAAGAGTTCCAACTTTGGTAAATTTAGGATGGCCTCCTTTTTACTTTCAGGAATAAGTTATTTACCCTCCTGTGCCATGTGGCTGGTGCCAGTCTGATGGGTTTGGTTATGAATCCCTTACTGTTAAGATGGAATCAATTTACTTGTAATGGAGTTTCTTGGCTAAGTCATAGCCTAAAAAGGTACTGCACAATATAAAGTAACTTAGACTAGGGCCCAGGCTGATATCAATAGCAAATCAGTCAGAAATGTAGTAAGTAGCCTAGTGACATTGGGACCTCTTAGCTGACAGCTGAAGTGAAGGCAGGATTGTAAGGGCCTTGCTTTTAAATCAATCTGTCATGTTTAATGTCTTGAGAGTGGGTTTCAGAATCAATGATGTGAACCAAGGTGGGGTAGGTACAGAAGAGAACATCCAGGGATGCCTTAAATCCAAAGAAATGAACAACCTTCTTCAGGTTATCTTATGTTAACTTGGGTGCTCCCCAGGAAGGACTGGAAGGAGGAGGAGGCCCAGCAGTAAGGGGATGGTCCACCATTTTGCTGCACTCCATCCAGCCATGTTGTAAGGTAGAGTCTGAGACTGGTTTGGCCTTAGAATCTCAGGATTTTCATTTCTATGAAGATGTACATCATGCAGGTTGTCTATTGTGTTCTTCCAGCTCCAGTTTGCTCCTAACACGGGCAGCATGCCCTGCAAACTTGGGAGGGGCTATGATGTGGGAAGGAGGGAATAATGGAGCAGTCAGTAGGGCCAGGAATTATATTGCTGGCTGAACTTCTGTCTCACAGAGTAATTTTTATGAGCAAATGTGGAACACATTTTTTTCCCAGATAGTTAATTAAGCCAGATACACAGAGAACCACCAGTGGGTTTTCCCTGGAGTCATCTGGGGCTTGCACTCAGCCTCTGGATCTGGGAAAGTTATCCATGAATAATTCAGTGTCTTGGGTTGTTACCTGAGAACTAGGACTCTGGGCTACTAATTAGCTACCCAGAGCCAAGAAACTTTTGGTGTCACTCTTGTTATTTTCATAAAAGCATAATCATGCAAGACAATTTTTTATGAGCAAATACATTTAACAGTATTTTCCGATGTATGGGCATTTGCATACACAAAGCTGGAAAAACAAGATGCGTTTAGGCTTGGAACTGACTACAAAATGGCCTGTTTAAAGAAAGAATAGCTACCACACATTCAGAATAGTTTTGTAGACAGGAAAGAAATTAATTCATTAGGCTAAATGAGAGCCATGTAGGGTTATTGGGGAAATCTGAAGAAAATGACTGTGTGTCCCCCATACCTGGCCAGATGGATTCTGTTTCCAGCTTCCTTTGTCTGTCATAGTGGGACAGTGATGCTTCTAAATATTGAGGCTAAGTAGAGAATTGGAATTAAATTGAGGATCTCTACTAAATCTTAGTGGAGGCAGTAGGGGTGGAGAGCCTGTGATTCAACATCTCTGTACTTGTCATGAAGTCACCATCATGGCTCACTCCTATACTTTGACCCTTAACCCATCCTCCTACACCTTAGTTGTTCCTCCTGCTTTGCACTATGGGTGAGCAATATGGAAATGGTCCCAAGGCATAACCAGGTTGAGACTCTGGCTGTTTGGAGCGGTGTGACACAGTGACACATAGTGTGTGTCATACAGCTTCTTTAGTTTATGAACTCTTTTCTAGAAAGGTGGGTAAAGAATGGCCTCCTAAACCAATTTTGAGGATTAGTGGTAATGTAGTACATAAATCTCTCATCACAGGTCCCAACACATACAAAGTTTCAGTGTACTAACCAGCCTATTGTTTACATTACACTTACAGGTTGGCCAATAGTATACAACTGTACATACAAGGTACAAAGAGAGAGACTTTAGGGTACAGTTCAGCTGCTGAGGATGGTTATTGGAGAAAGAGACTCTTGGCTAGTCTTTCATCTGTGTTGTTTGAAGACAGACCCCTTTTTGTGTAAGATTTGACATAGGCACTGTGTGAAGAAAGACCAGGAATTGGGAGCAAGCTCACCCCTTCCTAGGACATTGTTTCTTATGTACAGATCAAGGACAAGAGAGAGAGGAAAGTTGGAAGATAATACGATTTTTAAATTATCTTACCATCATAAATTGAATGGAGGGCTCAGTGAATCCTCTGTATTTTTCTCAGTGCCCTGTAGGCACTTTCGTTGCAAGGAATTAACTCACTCAGCTCAGCTCTCCTCAAGCCAGCACTCCTCTGGCAATTGGCAATGGGGGAAGGAAGTTGACATCATGTCTGACACATGTTCATGGAGAACACCCAGGGGACCTCAGGACTCTTGTCTGTCCACACTACTGTCTCTCCATCTACTAGCACAGCTCAGTTGCTTTTCCTTGTTTCCCTTCCCACACTTGCTAACTATTCCAATCTTTTCAGTTGCCCCGATTTAAACTGCCAAAGAGAGAACTCAGTCATGCCTTGATCTGCGTGCTCTGTTCTCATGGCTTGACCCAGCTGTGTCACAGAGCTAAACATCATAAATGCCAGAGTAGTTGATTCAGCCTTGGGCAGATTTAGAGTTGATGATAGATGTGGTATTGTATAAAGGAGCCTTGAAAGAATAAAGAGCCTCTCAGGCCCAGTGTACTGGCCTCCCCAAGAGCCAGCTTTTGTATCTAGCTCCTTCAGAGTCTAGGTAGAAGTCTGGAGTCCATTGTAAACCTGCTATCTGCAGTAAATGAAGTTGCTTCCTCCTGTTTGCTTTTCATTTTCCGGTTAGAGTTTTATCTTCTATGCAAATCAACATTATAAAGCATATGCTAGCTAGTTTATTTGCAAAAAAAAAGAAGAAGAAGAAAAGAAACAAATCCAGGAGAGACGCTATTTTATTGCTATATGGTCCTTAACCTTGAGCCTGTGCTGCCTGTTTGCTTTCAAGATTCGGGAAATTATAGCTCTTCCTGTGTGCTTGCTACAGGAAATTGTATTAATGTTTACTCATCTAGCTGATATCAGTTGCCCCTTTGACTCTTGCTTTCCTGATCATGCTGTAATTAATTTAACCCGAGCAGAAGCTGATTCACCTTCTCCTGGAGTAAGGGTGAATGAAGGTGGGCACAAACCTGCTTTCTTTCCCCTGTTAGTCTACTTGGCTAAAAGTAAGTGAAATGCTTAGCTGCACAGTTTGAAATCTTAACACAGTTACTCCCATTGTAGTGACTCAAGTCATTGTTCTCTTCAGTCTGGATCTTGTGAAAGCAGACAAAGTGAAGCCCCCTCTGAAGTTTGTGCTTCTCTTCCTTTCTTCCTGTCATCCCTGTTCATCTAAACAATCAGAGTCATGAGGACAAAATAAGTCCGTTCTGACCCTTAGTAGCTTTTCACATCTACAGCAAAACTTAAAGCACACTTAGTGTGGCCTTTTCTCTCGACCTCGCTGACCTCCTCTTTTCTCTTTCTGTAAATTCACTTTACATCTTATTACCCTTCCTGAACCCTCCCCAGACAATCCTTTTTCTCATCTCCCCTGCCCCCTCTTCTCTGAGAGGGTGTCCCCGCCCTGTGTATTCCCCCAACTCTAGCATACCAAGTCTTGGTGGGCCTGGGTGCATCCTCTCCTACTGATGCCAGCCAAGGCAGCCAAGGTAGAAGAACATATCCTATGCACAGACAACAGCTTTTGGGATAGCCCCTGCTCACGTTGTTCAGGATCCAGCTGAAGACCAAGCTGCACATCTGCTACATATGTGTGGGGTGGGATGGGGTGGGGTGAGGTCGGGTGTGAGGTTAGGTCCAGCCCATGTATGCTCGTTGGTTGGGGGTTCAATTTCTGAGAGTGCCATCAACTTCCTCATGCTTACTCCATTCTCTCCACCCTGGCCATGTTGCCAATCTTCAGACCTAAGAGGAGTACACCTGCCTCAAGCCCCTTGAACTGTGGCTGAGTTCTGACTAGACAGCTTCATTGCTCAGTCTTTATTCAAAGGCCACCTTCCCCGTGCAAATTTCTGAAGTCTTTTGGTCCTTCTCTTCTGTCATATTTTTCTTCATAGCAATTATTTTCTAACTAGTGTATATGTATTCTACTTGTACTGTGTTCACATCTGTTTTTCTCATGAGATAGACCTTGTATTTGAGTAAGAACTCTTTATAAGCCTCTACTCTGTGCTGTGGAATTCCTAGTACCTAAAATAATTCCCAACATAAATAGTATTTGTTTAATGAATGGCTATACATACAGACATGTAAATTTTTTTCATTGAGTCTATTAGTTATCTTGTTGATTGGTTGATTTACATCAGATGTCCTGCAGGGCCTACAATGGGGTGGTTTATCATAATATGAGTGTGGTGACACCAGGATTGATCTTCATGGCTCAGTTCCCTTGGCTAGAGATATGGTTTACTTTGTGACTAAGACAAGATGTCAAAGTTACAGCTAACCGTACTTGGTAAGACAAATGTTGAAGTTCCTTGGAAAATGCAGATGCAGCTCAGAGACCTTCATGGAGAAGAAACAATGTACACTGCATCTACCCTTTCCCACCATACCCACGGGAGGCATTCCAGAGCTCACAGTGGGTGATTGGAATCTTGCACAGTGTTGGCTCTCTATGTTCTATGGTTTTCCCATACACATATATTCAATGCGAAGATTAATTTCCAAATTAGGCATAGTAGGGAGTAACAACAATTACTAAGGTTAGAGCAAGTGCAAGAATATACTATTAAAAAAACTTGTAGCATTGTGGTCTCTGTGTTTTGAAAGAATCAAGGAAAATGCCAATATTTTCAGAGTATGGTTGACTGCAGGTGGTCAAATTCACAGAGAACCAATGCCCAGAAAATTAGAAACCTTTTGGGTCTTGTAAACAGCTGGACTGGTCACAGTCTGGACCAGCAAGATGCCAAGCTGCCCAGTTCACACTCCTCTAGGCTGCTGGAAGAACAGCTCGAAGTGCTTCTCACTCTCAATCTAGGTCAGAGTCAGGCTTGCTGGCAGGCACAGGAGTCTCTGAGGAGGAATATTTTGAAGAGGTGTGGGGGAGATTTTGCTTTAAACATAAAACTTGCAGAGATATTTCTGTAAATTTGCTTTTTTAAAATTCCTCCCTAAAGCACGAATCTTTATCTTTCATGGAAAAAGCAGTTCCTGTGGGATCAGAGATGAAGGAAGCTATCCTTGGAAGGTAGATGGACTCATTGTAGTAGTAAGTTCTTTAGATCTTTGGAGGCAGAGGGGATGGATGGGAGGGGCAGGAAATTGGAGCTCTTTCTCTCTCTCTCTTTCTCTCTCTCTTTCTCTCTTTCTCTCTCTCTCTCTCTCTCTCTCTCTCTCTCTCTCTCTCTCTCTCTCTCTCTCTCTCTCTCTCTCTCTTTCCTCCATTCCCTCACCCCCTGAAGATAGGGGTTGTTAGGAAAATTCTACACTGAAAGACAGGGAATACCCTACAGGATGCTAGGCACCAGGTTTTGTCTGGAGATAGAACATTATTTTACAATTGATTTTCTCTACCTCAACCAAGAACCACTATTCATTTCTGAGATGCAAAAGAATATATATTTTAAAGATTACCCATATTTGAGTAGGCTCATATGTTTTAAAACAATTTCACTTTTATAATTACTTTAAAAGTAACATATGCTCATGTTTGGAAATTTGGACAATGTAAGGGAATTTAAGGAGAAAAATTACCCACAATCCCATTATGCCATATTTCTGTGACTCTAAAGAACCCTGACTAATACAGATGGGAATGTTGAGACTGTTACCTTTAATTCTGAACAGGAATAAAATAATTTGAATTCTTACATAATGAAACAATGTTTTTAATTTCCTTACTCTACGACCTTAACTCACCAAACACTGAAATATCTTCTAGCTGGCGTCTCAGGGCAGAAGCCTCTCTTGGCTATCTTGCATGGATGGGTGGACTGTTTTCAGGGGGAGCTGGTGAGAGTGAGATTACTCAGCAAACGAGGAGTAATCTCACTAGCAGCTTGTCAAGGAGTTGAATTGCAACCACTTGGAATGGTTTGAAAAATTTTAACTATCATTATTTTAAGATTTGCTAGTGTAAGTAGTTTTACCCATTTAGAGAGTTGTGTTAACATTAGCATTGTCTAGTCCCAGAATTTTCCATTCCCCATCCTCTCCCCAGTTCTTTAGAATTCATTGTAGTTCTCTAGGCAACTTCTGAGCTGCTTTAGGTGTCTATAAATTTACCTTTATGGGACCAACTCTTTTAAATTTTTTAAATTATCTTTTTATTATTTAAAACAATTTTAAAATTTAAATATATTTTCACCATATTCTTCCCTTCCCCCAAGTCCTTCCAGATCCTTTCCTCCTCTCTACCCAACCAACTTTAAATTCTTTCTCAAAAACAAGCAACAAACAAACAAACAAACAAACAAACATTAGGCTGTGTGAAATACCAGCATTTGGAAGGCAGAGGTCAGTGGATCTCTGTGAGCTTGAGGCCAGCCTGGTCTAAATAGTGAGTTCCGGGATAGTCAGGGCTATGGAGAGAGACCTTGTCAAAAAAAATGGGATAGAATCTTAGTGTGTGAAGCATTTGGAGGTCAGAGGTATAAATCCATTTACTCAAAGGTGCAGGTAAATGTCCCTGTGGTGGAGTTAGTTGGTAGTAATATGATTTTTTCATTTCAAAATTAACTTGGTGAGATTGAAGTTGGGTTAAGTAAAGTCTGTCCTTCATTGAAATTTCAGAGGCAGGATCTCAATATCTCTTTTGAGATCAGGCTGAGTCCTACACTAAGTTATTCTATACCTTGTATAAAACAGTGGATTTCCGGGCTGTGTGTTTACCTGAAAGATGGAGGATGACTCTGCATATTGGTTGGCATGTGAGTGACACTATTGATCTGGCACCACACACATGGCACAGACTGATAATGACATTCCTGGGAGTGGAAAAGATCCAGTCCATGAATTCACTGGGGATAAATTAGGACTATAGAAGCACATGGGCATATTACCCTCATATCAGGAAAGCAAGTCCTGAGAGCTTATCAGACACACTAAACCAAGAGAAGCGTGCTACTCCTTCACCTGGGCACCAGAAAGAGGCAGATACCTAAAGCTGTAGTAGAAATCCCTCCACCAGCCTGTCATTTGACCATCTCTGTGTGTTAATGAAGATACTGGCAGAGAACTTCTGGCTATTCTAGGGTGTTCAGCTCAGCCTAGTCTGCTGTCGACAAAAACTACTTGAATTGCCATTTTCCCATTATCCTGTTTGTTTATGTGGACGTAGTATCTCCCCATCTGCCTAGACCTAATGCTCTTCAATGTCCCTGGCACCTTGCTTTGTCAACTGAAGTTGGACCCTGCAACCTTTCTTTATGGAAACCAAAGCAGCTTCTCACTGAAGGCTTCTGGCTAGGCTTGGTTTGTTGCCTTACTGTAAAGACTCCATTTGCACCTCTATCTGTCTTTCAGGCTTCTTTTACCCTTCAAAATATTCTGTAATTGACATACATACCTCTCTCTATAAAGATATCGGTAACTAAGAATAGAATAAAAAAGAAAACCCATGTTTGCCTTGTCCAAAGCTAACAAGGAAGGCAGGACTACTTAGTCAATTGCAATCAATAATACTACTGTACCCTGTGAATTTATTGTTACTCAATAAATTATAGCATGGAGTAACACCTATGAACATGGAGTTCATCTATGTTTCTGACAGGGCATCATGACAATTCCTATTGTATGTTTTTGACTTCTGGTGCGATCAGCACCCAATAAGACCATCAAAAATGTATTACTATCATAAATTAGAAATGTATTTACTTCATCCAGTCTAGGACATCATAGCACACTGCACCATTGTACTGGTTCTGCCCAGCATCACAGAACAGTACTGTCCTTCCCACATACATCTAGTCCTGGGAAACAACATTCAAAACTGGAAAGGATCGTTTGTTTCTTCAAGTCCCAGTAAGCTTATCCCCCAGGGTAAAGTAGAAAAGTTGTCAGCCAAACTTCTCTTGAGTCAGTGACCATTTTTATTCTGTTTTCACACATGATTTCCCTCTGTCTCCTTTTCTGGTGGCCCTTCACTTTGTAACCTTTCACTCTCTCCTCCCCGACGCCCAATGTCACTGAGCAATAGGCCTCAGCAATATAGACAAGAATGTACTTTTGAAACAAGGCCAAGGTGAATTGGTTACCCTCTTTCTAACCTTTCTTGTCTCTGCATCAAGGTTCCAGAAACTTCCTCTTTTCACAAGCATTGGAACTCTGTATTTTGGTCTTTCTTTTTTGTTTGTTTTGTTTTGTTTTTTTCAATACAGGTTTCTCTGTATAGCCCTGGCTGTGCTGGAACTCATTTTGTAGACCAGGCTGGCCTCAAACTCAGAGATCTGCCTACCTCTGCCTCCCAAGTGCTGGGTTTAAAGGCATGTGCCACCACTGCCGGGCTTTAGTATTTCTTTTATTAAACTTTACCAGGTCTCCTTCAGAAGGTATTATTCTTTCACGGCCATACCCAGTTACTTGCAGTTAGCCATGGCAGGCAAGCATAACGGGCAGGCGATGGTCTGAGAATTGTTATGTCTGCCTATCACTGAAGGAAATACACTGACTGAGTTAGCTTCCTGTCACTGTCACTGGTAATGGTGTCCTCTGAGACCTCTGCCCAACACGAGCTTGTCAGTGATGAAAATAACTGCTGTGTGGATGATAACAACATTTAAAACTCATGTTCCTTTCCCTTGTGCTATCAAAGATGGCTTGCTCACATCCCCTAGTGGTGGAGGCCACCGTGTGTCTTATGTGTACTTCATAGGCCTGACATAGGATAGCCTAGGTGCTGAGCAAGTACCATTGCTAACATTAAACAATAAATAAAAGCCCAGGAGATAAGATCAAATGCTCAGCCTGCATATGTTTCCTTCACTTTAATTTCCTCATGTTGAGTCTTCCCTGCTCGCCTGTTCATTGTTTCTGTTCTCTTTGTCAATACTCAGGGGAAGGATATTTAATTTAAAGTGTACTTATTCAGTCTTTGCCCTTTGAAAAGGAAGAAACCTATAGGAGCAAAACCCATCCAAGTATAATGTTAGGAGAATAGATGATGTTAAACGTCAACTACAGCTAATGATGAAATAAAAGAATACACACACCCCTTCCTGAAATTTCAGCAGTTCAAAGCCTCTCTAGGGTCTTTCGGTTGTTTCTGTAGACCAGGCTGGTTTTGAACTCAGAAATCCTCCTGCCTCTGCCTCCCAAGTGCTGGGATTAAAGGTGTGCGCCACCACCGCCCGGCTGGTTGTTGTTTCTGGATGTACTTCTTGCACAGGCTAGTATGTGTGAGGTTAGTTCTCACAATAGGTAAAAACAATACCCTAGTGGGAGTGGATGTGTTAATTTTGCTAGGGATAAGTTCACCATCAAATTTAATTGACTTTGATATTTTATGTCATTCTTGAAGCCCAAGTGAGATTTTGGTTGCTTAATAAATCAAAGAAATAGGGTTTTATATAAGTGCCAAATGCCCTGATAAACACACAATATGCAACATATCTAACTTTTATGCTTCATTTCTACTTAATAAAGCTTTATGAGCATTTTTTCTTTTCTATGGCACATGTATTATATTGAGGTACAAGAGCGAGGGGGAATAATGGCTCCTGTTTCCTGAAAGTATACAATTCTGTGTAGAAGTATATGCAAAGTTTCTACCTAAACCACGTTTTTGAGACAGAGTCTATTGTATCCCAAGCTTGAAGGAAACCTACTATGTAGTAGAAGATGACCTTGGGTTTCTGAATCTCCTGTCTACTGCATCCACCTCTTGATGCTGCTAGTGTTAAGAATATATACCATATTTTTAACACATATGCCTAGCTTTATGAAGGATTGGGGTTGGGAGTTGAGCCACATTCATGTTACAAAAGAGCTCTTCCAACTGCACTGCAACTCTAGCTCCCCCCCTGCCTGATAAACATAGGATATAGCCTAGGTGCTGAGCAAGTACCATTGAGTATGCATCCTGATATACTGAGTCCCAAATATACTTTACAAGCAGAAACACCAATCCCCTAAGAGGAAAATTCTTATGAAGTGAGTCTGGCTGGAGGAGCCAGGTTGCCCTACAAAGAGATGTCCTGCACATTGACCACTATATCTTTTCTCTGTTTACATCTACCATTTCTGTCCTGGTTTCTCTGATGCCCCGCCATGTCTCACACAGACACAGAACAGAGTCTTGGAGGGAGTGAATGGTTCCTCACAGGAAGAGTGAATCCTTTAAGAATTCTGAAATTCTTAAAAGGGATAGGATACATTTGAAAGTCTGCTTGGGACTGCAGCTGGTTTTGAGGCTCAAATGAAACCTTCTTGAGGCCTTCCTTAGACAGCTGCCATGTGTTCATAGAGACAGTGGTGTATAGTGTCGAGACACCCTCAGTTATACCAGGTCAGGGATACATGAACCTGCAGGCCATTGACCATTCAGAAAGGAAGTGAAGGCCAGCTGACAAAGGGTGTCATCTATCTCTTGCTGGGTCTAGAAAAATGATCCATTAAAAAATAAAATTGAAGGTTTTAATGATCATATCTAAAATTTTAAAGTAGTAGCAAAATCCCTGAGAACAAATCCCCATCGAAATAGAAGTTGGGAGGGAAAATGGAGAGTGGTTTGAATGATGTATATTTTAAAAACAAAGACTCATTTGTGACAGAGGAGCAGAAACTCACTGTTCCATCATCCTTTACCCTTGCTTTATTCATTCTTGCATTTCTCAATCTACCTTGATTTTCATTCCTGTGTTTGAGCTCTGGTTATTGATACAGAAAAGATGAAAGATTTATTAAGCTACCATAAGAAATAACTTTTTCAAATGCCAAGCAAAATTGATGGGGAAAAAATCCCCTGAGCTAAAAGTAATTTGGAAATGTGATCTTTTAGAAAATATCAAAGACCTTTAAGAAAATAGGCTGGTTTTTCTGGGTTAAGTCTGATTTGTTGTTAAATGTATATAGCTGCAAACTAAACTCATCCACTGTTATATAAAACTTTCCTTTCATGGCCCAAGTCTGGCAGTAGAAATACCCTTCAAAACTAAGACAATCAAGGTAGCTTTTGTGAAGACTTTTGTTTTTAAGTGATGAATTTTGACCTCACATTGGTTTTCCAATTTCAGTCACCTTCCTTAGTTTTTCAAAACTGTGACCCTTTCAGAGAATGATAGGTTTGAATATCCACCACACTTTAAGACCTGTATTAAGATAGCTCTGAAGAAAATCACTGCACACCATTCGCTTTGAGCGATGGGTATTCCTTTGCATATCTTCCCACGAATGGCAATCCCTGTAATCCTGTTCTATCAGAAATATACAGGCACCTAGGAAATCCAGCTAGGTGTAAGCTAGGAAACTTACAGTGAGGCTAAGCCACACTAGGAACTTCCTAGGAGTTACAAAACAGGGGCTGTCCCACAGGGACAGAATAAGGTTAGGAAGGACCATCTACCAGCTGATTTCAACAGAGGCAACCTGGTTATGGCAAAGACTGTTAATTTCCTACAGTTGTCATTTCTCATCTTCTCTTTTGAAAATAAAATGTGTTGAGTTTTGGTTGGATACATTGTCACATCAGTAGAAACTTTATTCCCAGGTTTCACTTTTGAGCATACTGAGAGAAGCTTTGTATGAATGACTATTAACTCTGTTAAATTGATAATTTCAAGTTAAAATATAAAGGATTTGATTTAACTAGTTTTCAGCGGGACCCAGTAATAACTGAAATCATTTTAGAATTGGTTACAAGTATTGCCTTAAGAAAAGAACACTATGAGGTTTGTAAGGAATTTAAAGTTTTAAGGAATAATCAGGATTTTAAGAATGCATTTATTCTTGAATAATACATTCAGTATTAAATTAGTGGCTAAAAATGTAATTTGTATTGGGCTCCCTACACTGTTAACATTTCAAATTTCCAAACGAGGCATAAAAAATGAGATGTGACCTTCTAATAGGTCTGAATCACTGGCTAATTTACCGATGCCCACACTTTATACACTCTATTAATCAAGTCCCTGGGCAGATGACAGCTACTAGAGACAAGAGATAATAGCAAATTGTTCTTCACAGAAAAAACAATTGAAGCCATACACAGGGTCAATCTACCCATCTTTTCTTTGTTATGGAAAAACAAGAGCAAGGTAGAATGGGTCTTTTCAATCCCAGATCTCAGGCCCCTATCTCTTGAGGTCTTCAGTAATTTCAGACTGACCATGTATATCACATTTTAAAAATTAACTCTGACCTTTCCTGAAGAGACCAAACAAATGATTGGAGGTGCATATGCTTGGCAGTTAAGTTGACAAAACCATTCTCATAAATGCGAGACAAAATATTGATCAAAATGTACCAATTTAAAACCATTAAGGGATGAAAGAGTCTCAGTACCAGTGTGTCTTTTGGAGACACAAATTGACAGCTTAGCCTACTCTAAGAGTTCACATTCAATTTCTTTCTGGGTAGCTTCCATTCACCCTGCGACTTTATAGCATTTAGGTAGTTTCTGTAAGCTTTTCAGAATATCGAAGCCCTCAGTCCATAAAGCTGCTTGTGAAAGGCAGATGTGGTGAGAGGGGACTGGTTCTTCTCCATTATTACTTGGGGAAGTGCTGGCTTAGGAGTTAAGGGAAGTGAATTAGGAACCTCACATTTTCCACTTATTAGCTGGAGAAGTTTGGTCAAATGTCTCAGCAACTTACATGTGAGTTTCTTCATTCAAAAAATTGTTTATTTAAGAATCTGATGGCTTCATACATAGTAAGGGGTTTTGTTAATGGAGAATTACCATTGACATTTAAGAGACTCTATGAGTGTGGGGTATTGAATCGAGGCCAGAACAGCATGACCTATTGTGGAAATTTTCCTATAGATTACACATTTAGATGTGCTTGTCACTTTCTTAAAGGGACCTATAACAAGGAAAGAAGCTGGAGTTGAATTAAAAAGAAAGGAAAAGTCCAGACTGAAGCCTGAGCAGGCTCAGGTTTCACATACTAGAAATTATTCATGGACCTCTCTATCTATCTATGTATCTGTCTATCTATGTATCTATCTGTCTGTCTGTCTGTCTATCTATCTATCTATCTATCTATCTATCTATCTATCTATCTATCTATCTGTTTGCTTTTGTGTGTGCATGTGTTGTATGCATGGGTACACATGTACAACCTCTAGGAGCAGCAGGTTTTCATACTCTATAATGTGTGTTCTGGGGACTGAACTTAGGTGGACAGATTTGACAGCAAGCACCTTTACCCATTGAACTGATAGAAAAGTTTTGATCTTTTAAAAAAGTATCTTTATTTATTTAAAAAATGTATTTATTTAACACATGACTGTTCTGCTGCAGATACATTTGCGTGCCAGAAGAGGGCATCAGATTTCCCTATGAATGGTTGTAAGCCACCATGTGTTTACTGGGAATTGAACTCAGGACCTCTAGAAAAGGAGCTTGTGCTCTTAACTGCTGAACCATCTCGCCAACCCCAAGTTCTGAAATTTCTATTGCTCTCTTGTGCATCCTGAAACATTGTAACTCATGTCACCAAACTTGTTAATGACTAGATATTTCAGACTAAACTTGAATCTCAATTTTGGATTATTCTCCAGCTATATATTTTCTGTCTTCACCTTTAGGCTGCTGGGCCACAGTTGTTTCTCCTCTTTTACACTTTCTATTTTGTCCCCGCTCCTGACCAAATGTGTCCATGCCCTCTCATCTAAGAAAGCAGTTCTCTAGTCTTTGCATACAAGCCTGTAGTTGCTCAATGAAACATGGAAAACAAACAAACAAACAAACTGGAATGAATCCATAGACACATGCTAGGATGACAGCATCTCAGTGTCCTTTTAGAAGTCAGACTTACTCTTCCTGCCACTTCTTGTCCCACCACTCTCCAAATCCTATTGACTTTATGAATACTGTCTCAGGAGTCCTAGCTTAATTCTCATAGGAAAACCTTGAATTGTGTGTTAACTTTTCCTTTTTGTGAGAGAGATGTCTGAGGATTACAGACAGATATAAGCAATGTACCCAAATTCACACAACTAGCAGTTATGAAAATGGAGATTTTTCCAACTTCAAGTTTTTTGCTTTTTGCTTTTTCTACTGTCAATCAATCATCATATTCTCATGTTATGTTTCATTCTTATGCCCCCTTCTCTTTCTATTGAACCTAAGCTTCTCAGAAAAGTGTGTAGAGGCCAGCTTTCATTTCTAAAATGGTTAGTATATAGTGTTTAATAAGTACTTGACAAATTTGAGAAAACTGTCATTTTATGTCAAATGTAGAACTGGCAAGTTTTCATGCATTTCTGATGCCATTCTCTTGCATTGATGTTTTCAGCTTCTTCATAAAAGGAACCCAGCTTTTTAAATTACGCTTCTCTAAAACTAGAAAAGCTAACACAGTGTGGTTGTGTAGTCAGCACCTGCTAGCAGTATGTCAAACACTAGCACACTACTTTCACTCTCTGTGTCTTAGAAAAATAAGCCTCTCTACCCTGGATTTCCAAGATGGTAGATCAGAGAGCAACTGATTTAGAGTTTGACATTATAGTATCTCTTAGAAGAACAGAATAACACCAAATGAATGCAGCTGTTGAGGAGATGAGATGGCTAACATCTGAGTTGTTTAGCTTAAAGGTAAGTATTTTTACAGTACAGGAGAAAATTTGCAGGATTTAGAACTAGTGGAAAAGGTTTCACACTTGATACTGAAAGCAAAATTAACAAAAGGAAATTGATAGACTAGATCCCATAAAAATTCAAAGCTGTTGCTTTTATCGCTTTACAAATGATTCTGTAAAGAGGATAAAAAAGTATGCTATAGATTGGACATAAGAATTCCCCAAACACAAAAGTAACAAAGAATGTGTAAAGGACTCCAAAATTCAACAGTAAAGCACATAATCTCATTGGAAAGTAGGCAGAAGAGATTTTCAGATTGTGAAAAGTTGTTCAATATCACTTCACCATGAAGATGAAAATTAAAACAGTCACTGGCTCACAAACCCAAAACTAACAGACATGAATTTGAGAAAGAAGTCTGTAGGGAAGAGAGCAATAAAGAGAAGTAGAGAGATGAGAAAGAGTGGGGATGAGAGTCATATGTATGTATTATATACAAATTTGAAGTTGTCAAAGAACAAATTTAACTAATACAACTAATATAGGAAGTCCTGCTGCTGTCAGGATAATCTAGTCAACACCAGGGAAAACCAGGTGCCTAAAGGAGAGAAAGTTTGTGACTTTGTGGTATAGTATAGTTGACTGGGCAAGAGTTAAGTCTTTGTAAACATGCTGGTAAACATATGAATCTAGGTAATGGTGAAAACTGTGACCATAGTATCACTCAAAGTTCATACAATACTTGGATCAAAGTAGGTGCATTAATACACTAACCAACATCTTCTCACCCTTTGTGAAGTTTAGATAGTGTTGTTGAAACACTAAAAGTATAGATTGGTAGGATTAACATAGTGAAATTGGCCACTTTACCAAAAGCAATCAACAGATTTAATGTAGTTCCCATCAGAATTCCAACACAATTCTTCACAGACCTTGAAAGAACAATTCCCAACCTCATATAGAAAACAAAAAAACCCAGGATAGATAAACCAATCCTGAACAATAAAAGAACTATTGGAGGAACCACTATCCTTGACTTCAAGCTGTACTACATTGCAAGATTAATAGAAACTACATAGTATTGGTGTAGGAACAGACAGATTGATCAATGCAATCAAATAAAAGACCCAGAGATAAATATACATACTTACAGACACTTGATTCTTGACAAAGATGCCCAAGTCATAAAATGGAAAAGGATCTAACTGAACATCTACATGTAGAAAAATGCAAATATATCCATATTTATCATCCTGCATAAAACTCAAGTCCAAAGGGATCAAAGACTTCATAAAGTCTGATACACTCCATCTAATAGAACAGAAAGTGGAGAATAGCCTTAAACTTGTCAGTAAAGAATATGATTTCCTGAACAGAACACCAATGGCTCAAGCACTAAGGTTAATAATTAAGAAATGGGACCCCATGAAACTGAAGAGCTTCTATAAGTCAAAGGAAATGGTTAATGGGACAAAATGACAGTCTACAGATTGGGAAAAGATCTTCACCAACCTTATATATGGCAGAGGGCTAATATCCAAATTATATAAAGAGCTCAAGAAGTTAGACACTAACATACCAAATAACCCAATTTAAAAATGGGGTACAGAGTTAAACAGAATTCTCAATAGAGGAGTCTCAAATGGCTGAGAAGCATGTAAAGAAATGTTCAATGTCCTTAGTCATCAGGCAAATGCAAATCAAAACGACTTTGAGGTTCCACCCTACACCCATCAGAGTGGCTAAGATCAAAGCATCAAGGGAGAGCACATGATGGTGAGGTTCTGGAGAAAAGGGAACACTCCTTTACTGCTTGTAGAAGTGCAAATTAGTTTGGCAGTTCTCAAAAAAGAATGGAAATAGTTCTACCTGAAGACTCAGCTATACCAGTCCCAGGCATATATCCAAAAGATGCTCCCCGATCCTACAAGGACACTTCCTCAACTATGTTCATGTCAGCTTTATTCATACTAGCCAGAAACAAGAAACAATCCAGATGTCTCCCAATTGAAGAATGGACACAGAAAATGTGGTTCATTATACAATGGCATACTATTCAGCTATTAAAAATGAGGACATACAAATTTTACAGGCAAATGGATGAAACCAGAAAATGTTATCCTGAGTGACATAACACTGATCTAAAAGAACATCCATGGTATATACTCACAAGTGGATATTAGTCAAAAATAGGATAACCATGCTATAATCAACAGACCCAAAGAAACCAAACAACAAGGAGGGCACAAGGAAGGATGGCTGAATTTTTCTCAGAAAGGGAAACAAAATACACATCAGAGGTTGATGGAAGGAAGGAACTGGATGGGAGAGAGAATTGGGATGGGGGGTCATATGTAGACAGACCAGGGGGGAGAGAAGGGAAATCAAAACAGTAATAGGGGACCGGCAATTTATAGGACATGCCAGACACTTGAGTTGGAGGCACCAGGGGGTATATAGGGGCGACTCTAGCCAAGACTCCTAGCAGTGGGTGACATAGATTTGGAAGTGGGCACTTCTTCTAGCCAAGGAGGACATCCAGTGGAAGGAAAAAGACAATAACCCACCCATGAAACCTTCGGCCCAAGATATGTCTTGCCTAGAAGCAGTACAGGGACAAAGACAGAGCAGAGATGGAGTGTATGGCTAATCAATAACTGCACCACACTGGGCCGGGCAGTGGTGGTACATGCCTTTAATCCCAGCACTTGGGAGGCAGAGGCAGGCCAATTTCTGAGTTTGAGGCTAGCAGGGGCTACAGAGTGAGTTCCAGGAAAGCCAAGGCTACACAGAGAAACCTTGTCTCGAAAAAAACAAACAAACTGCACCACACTGAAACCCATCCCATGGGCAAAATCCAATCACTGACACAATTAATGATGCTCAGTTATGCTTGCAGACAGGAACCTAGCATAACTGTCCTCTGAGAGGCTCCATGTAGCAGCCAATGGAAAGAGATACAGAGATACAGAGCACAACATTAGATGGAGTTTACGGAGTCTTATGGAAGAGCTGGGAAAAGGACTGAAGGACTCAAAGAGGACAGGAACTCCATAGAGTTAATTGAGGGTTCCAGAACCTGAATCACCAACTAAAGAGCAATCACTGGCTGGGCCTAGGCCATTCCCACACATATGTGGCAGATGCACAGCTCAGTCCTTATACAGTTTTCAAACAACTGGAGCAGGTGCTGTTTCTGAGTCTGTTGCCTGCCTGCCTGTCTGTGGATCCTATTCTCCTAAATGAATCCTCTTGTCTGGACTCAGTGGGAGAGGATGCACCTCGCCCTACATCTACTTGATATGCCAGGGTGGTAGGAATGTTGGGTAGGGTTAACATCAAGAGGGAGGCTACCCCTTTGCAAAGGAGAAGGGGAGGGAGGAATGGGGGGAATACCTGTGTGAGGGAATACTGGGAGGAGAGGAGGGCTGATATTGGGATGTAACATGAATAAAATAAATTTAATAGAAAAGGATAAAAAACATTCTGCTTTATTCCCTTTCAGAGCTAGTTTCAGGTGAACACTGGAAAGTATGATGTGATGTTTCAGAGACCTCTGTTTTATAATCTGCTGAACTTTTGTTGTTCTCTGCTTTGTTTTCTGTCCTTATGCAATCTATTCTGTAAAATGCGTTTTTGAATGGCGATTAGCATACATTTGAAATATGATATTTGGAACCTGAAAAAAGTTAGAAAAGGTACAAAGAAATATAACACACTTATTAGAATAGCTAAAAAAATAATATTTTTAAAAATCCCAATTTTTTATGACTATGTAGAGAAACAAGAACGTTCATTGATTTTCTTGTCAATATAAAATGGTCCAGTCACTCTGAAAAAGAAAATACTAGTTTTTTCTAAAACTACACATGTATCTCATATATTGACTCAGCAATGCCAATTTTTGGGCATTTGTCCTAGAGAAGTGAGAACTAACACTCACTTAAAAGACTGTACATAAATGCTTATGATAATTTTATTCATAACAACCAAACAGTGGAAACAGTCTCAATATGTTCTTCATTGTGTGGGCAGTTGAAGCCCATTCATGTGTCATCCAATATCACCTAGAAATATAGAAGAAATATTGATGCATGTGGCATATTAAAGACAAATTACCATGCCAATTTATAGAGCTACCTGTAAAAGATTAAAACACTTTGAGATGTCATTTACTGAGCTTCTTTTTTTTTTTTTCAAGACTAGCAATTAGGCCTGGTGCATGTTGGGCAAGTTCTCTCCTGTTGAGCTACAGACCCAATACTACTAATATCCTTGAATCAGCAAACTTGCAGAGATAGAAAACATATTAACAGTTGTCAAGGAGGGGTTTGGTTGTTAGGTAGCTTTGATAGGCAGCTAAGAGAAAACTTAAGTGGAATCCTCTTTGTTTGTTTGTTTGTTTGTTTTTGTTTTTTGTTTTTGTTTTGTTTTGTTTTGTTTGATTCTGATTATAGTCTTACAACACACATTAGAGTATTCATGGGAATTTGGCAAAATCTGATACTCAAATACCAACAGGAGAGAGCTAGTCTCCCAGGAGTGTAAACACACCTGTGAGCACAGGTAAGACCACCATTTCTGCTCAAATTCCTGGCCCAACAGGGACCGACCCTGGGCAGGAACCAAGGAACAACAGGGGCAGGATCTTTTTGGTTTCTGTCTGCACCCTGGAGCTGAACCTGTGCCACAGCCCTCCATACCCAAATTCATCCTGGAGAGAACTGGTCTCCCAGGAGTACTCACAAATAGGCTTGCAGGAGAGATAAGCCACATTCAGAGACAGCAAGACCAGCTAACACCAGAGATAACCAGATGGTGAGAGGCCAGAGCAAGAACATAAGCAACAGAAACCAAGGCTACTTGTCATCATCAGGACTTAATTCTCCCTGGATACTCCAAGACATCAGAAAAGCAATGTTCTGACTTAAAATCACAGCTCATGATGATGGTAGAGGACTTTAAGAAGGAGATAAATAACTCCCTTAAGGAAATACAGGAGAACACAGATAAACAGTTAGAAGCCCTTAAAGAGGAAACACAAAAATCCCTTAAAGAATTACAGGAAAACACAACCAAACAGGTGAAGGAATTGAACAAAACCATCCAGGATCTAAAAACGGAAATAGAAACAATAAAGAAATCACAAAGGGAGACAACCCTGGAAATAGAAAACTTATGAAAGATCAGGAGTCATAGATTTAAGCATCAACAACAGAATATAAGAGATAGAAGAGATAATCTCAGTGCAGAAGGAGCCATAGAAAATATTGACACAACAGTCAAAGAAAATGCAAAAAGCAAGAAGCTCATAACCCAAAACATCCAGGAAATCCAAGACACAATGAGAAGACCAAACCTAAGGATAAGAGGTATAGAAGAAAGTGAAGAGCCCCAACTTAAAGGGCCAGTAAATATCTTTAACAAAATTATAGAAGAAAACTTCCCTAACCTAAGGAAAGAGATGCCCATAAATATATAAGAGGCCTACAGAAATCCAAATAGATTGGACCAGTAAAGAAATTCCTCCTGTGACATAATAGACAAAACACCAAATACACAAAACAAAGAATGAATATTAAAAGCAGTAAGAGAAACACACCAAGTAACATATAAAGGCAGACCTGTCAGAATTACACCAGACTTCTCACCAGAGACTCTAAAAGCCAGAGCATCCTGGGCAGATGCCATACAGACCCTAAGAGAACACAATCGCCAGCCCAGGCTACTATACCCAACAAAACTATCAATTAACATAGATGGAGAAAACAAGATATTCCATGACAAAGCCAAACTTACATACTATCTTTCTAGAAATCCAGTTCTACAAAGGATAATAGGTGGAAAACTCCAACATAAGAAGGAAAACTATACCCTAGAAAAAGCAAGAAAGTAATAATCTTTCAACAAACCCAAAAGAAGATAGCCACACAAACATAATTCCACCTCTAACAACAAAAATAACATGAAGCAACAATCACTATTCCTTAATATCTCTTAACATCAATGGACTCAATTCCCCTAAAAAAGATATAGACTATCAGATTGGGTACTTAAATAGGACCCAACATTTTGTTGCATACAGGAAATCCACCTCAGTGACAAAGACTACTTACTCAGAGTAAAAGGCTGAAAAAAAAAATCCAAGCAAATGGTCCCAAGACACAAGCTGGAGTAGCCATTCTAATATCGAGTAAAATAAACTTTTAACCAAAAGTTATCAAAAAGGATAAGGAATGACACTTCATACTGGTCAAAGGAAATATCTATCAAAATGAACTCTCAATTCTGAACATCTATGCTCCAAATGCAAGGGCCCTCACATTCATAAAAGAAACTTTAGTAAACCTCAAAGTATACATTGCACCTCACTCAATAAAAGTGGGAGACTTCAACATCCCACTCTCATCAATGGACAGATCATGGAAACAGAAACTAAAAAGGGACACAGTGAAACTAGCAGAAGTTATGGACCAAATGGATTTAACAGATATCTATAGAACATTTCATCATACACTCAAAAAAATATACCTTTTTCTCAGCACCTCATGGTACCTTCTCCCAAACTGGCCATCTAATCAGTCACAAAACAGGCCTCAACAGAAACAAGAAGATTGAAATAATCCCATGTATCCTATCAGATCATCATAAACTAAGGCTAGTCTTCAATAACAACAAAAATAATAGAAATCCCACATACATGTGTAAACTGAAGAACACTCTACTCAATGATTAATTGGTCAAGGAAGAAATAAAGAAAGAAATTGAAGACTTTTTAGAACTTAATGAAAATGAAGGCACAACATACCCAAACTTATGGGATACAATGAAAGCAGTTCTAAGAGGAAAACTCAGCTCTGAGTGCCTCCAAAGAGAAACTAGAGTGAACATATACTACCTGCTTAACAGCACACCTGAAAGCTCTAGAACAAAAAGAAGCAAATATACCCAAGAGGAGTAGACGGTATGAAATAATCAAACTCAGGGCTGAAATCAATCAAGTAGAAACAAAAAGACCTGTACAAAGGATCAACAAAACCAGGAGCTGGTTCTTTGAGAAAATCAACAAGATAGGTGAACCCTTAGCCAGACTAACCAGAGAGCACAGAGATAGTATTCAGATTAACAAAATCAGAAATGAAAAGGGAGATAAAACAACAGAAACTGAGGAAATTAAAAATATCATCAGATCCTACTACAAAAGCCTATACTCAACAAAACTGGAAAATCTGGATGAAATGGACAATTTTCTAGAGAGATACCAAATACCTAAGTTAAATCAGGATCAGATAAGCCATCTAAATAGTCCCATAACCCCCAAAGAAACAGAAGCAGTCATTAAAAGTCTCCCAACAAAAAAAAGCCCAGGATCAGATGGGTTTAGTGCAGAATTCTATCAGAACTTCAAAGAAGATCTAGTACCAATACTCTTCAAACTTTTCCTCAAAATAGAAACAGAAGGAATACTACCCAACTCATTCTATGAAGCCACAGTTAAACTGTGTATTCTCCCTTGGAGATGGAACTGTTTCTGTCTAGTCAGGAACCTGTCACAATTTTCTTTCAGAGAGGACTTCATAAGAGATTTTTATCATGTTTAATGTTCCAAATAGATTTTAAAAACTGGTTGAGTGTGTGTATTACTTTTAGTTTCAGAAGATATCATGTATATTTAAGAGACACTTAACTATTATAAATTATTTTGATGACTTAAAAAATGTCAGTATTGAGTTGTATTTTTCAAAATAATTTTATTAGTTTAATTTTAAAAATTACTGAAATCTGAATAAGGTCAGTCAACTGTATCACTTCAATTCCTAGTTATCCACTATTCTATACTTGTTAAATATATTGCCATTGGAAGAAATTTGAGTAAAGACTAATAGCATTAAATCTCATATCTGCATGAAAATCTATAATGATTTCAAAACAGAGTTAAAGAATTCTAAAACTTCCAAAAGGTTAAATTATGTTAAACAAGACAGAATGTTATTATTCTTCAGTTTGGTTTAAAAATGGGAAGAAATAGGCCAGGCTTTTTGTCTAAAATAACTTTAATACAATTGTAATTTAATCTGAATCCAGTTTTGTTTTTATTTTTCTTTTCTTTTTTTTTTTTTTTTTTTTTTTTTTTTTTTTTTTTTTTTACTTCAAACCTGAATCTTTTCCATTATTTCAAACTTCCAGATTTTACCTACAGAGCTGGTTGGTTTTTGTTGTTGACTTTTTTTATCCCTGTAGACATGAGTGCCTTAGGCATTTTTGCAAAGTGTGTCCTGTCCAAGTTATGATTTCAGGGAAGACCCTTCTTTACTGTTGATAGAGTTGGTGTGTTGAATGTTTGACTGACTTGTGAGGTCATCTAAGTCTAAGCTGACTGTTAAGTGGAAGTCAGGCTACATTATTGTTTATCACATATTTTCTTTTATAAACTTTCTCTCAAGGTCTGATGTTGACTTTCTTCCTGGAGACCAGTTGTGACTTCATTAAAATACATATTTATGACTCTTTTAAGTGTAATGTCAATAATCTTCAGTTTTGTAAATCTTTCCTTTGGCAACTGAAAGGAATAACATGTAGTAAATAGTGAAAAACAGAAAAAGAGTGTTCTTATATTTTCATTGAGCATGAATCAATAGCTAATGTCTAAATAAGTCAATATTGAAAAGAGCCACAATCTCTCTCTCTGTCTCTCTCTCTGTTTCTGTCTCTCTTTCTCTTTCTCTCTCTCTCTCTCTCTCTCTCTCTCTCTCTCACACACACACACACACACACACATACACATACACACACAGACATGAGCATACATTCTCATGTATATCACCTATATTGACTTAGAGAACAAGCTTGTCTTTGGGCAGAAATATTATAAAATTATATTATGCATAGACAAGAGAAATTTTTTAGACAATAAGAAACACTTGCTATTAAGCATTCATGATCATGCAGTTATGTGAGACTGGCTATAACAACAGCTTTTATTTGTTTTGTAGACAAACAACACTGAATGGAATCTTCCACATTAAACTTCCCTTGGGAAAGGTGAGTGTATGTCACCAAGAGATGGCAGAGAAACCATACCCTGACTTATAGTCATATGCAGAGAGCTGTTAGAAATATCTGGAAGAAGTTCTCTTTGTGTTTTCATAATATTCAAGCAGTTACAAGTTCTGTTTATTTGGAAAGAAAGATTGTAGTGCTTGACAAATGATACTGAGCTGTGGTAGGTAAGAAAATAGAAAGTTTTAAAACAAAATTACTTTTTAACTTTCTCAAATAGTATAAATCATTTGTAAGGTTTTAGAGAACAATTGCCACCCACACTTGAGGGTAAGAGCCTGCAGGTGTATGTGCAGACAGCTGGGTCTTGTGCTGAGCAACATAAGTTGCAGCCCTTGGCTTTTTAAATTGAAAATAATTTTTCATACAATATATTCTTATTGCAGTGTTTTTTCTCTCCCAACCCTCCCAGATCCTCCCCAACACCCTTCGCTTCTCTCCCTCTGGACTACGTGCAGAGGGTGAGAGACCTTGGAACACTCAGTTCTAAATGGAATGTCTCTATCAAATCCCTCTATTAAAGGTTCAGAGAATCCTGTGGAAGAGGAGACAGGAAGAGTGTGAGAGCCAGGGGGAGTGGAGGACATCAACAAAACAAGAAAACACAGCAGGAACAAGGCAGCATGGACAGGGAACATACAGATAGGAGACATGAACTAAGGAGAGACATGAACAGGACCCCCATCCCTAACTCAGAAGATGTGGGGCAATGGGCAATTCTGACAGCTGGAGTCCAGGAAAACAGCCACCTTGGAACCCTGGAGACCCACTGAGCATCTTCCCAGATCCGTGATTTGTGCCTGAAACCAATGGCTCAGATTTCAGCCCAACGACCCCACAACGACCCCAGCAGGAGAGGTGTGTAATATTGGTCAAGTCTCCTTACATGTAAATAAAGACTCTCAGTCTAAACCAATGAGAGATAACTACTACCGAAATCTGAATGACCCCCCAAAACTAAATATATGTATGGTATCCAGGGAAGTAAAGCATGTGAAAGATCTACTCCATGGTCTGAGCCTTCTGTTCTTAGAGCTGTAACACTTGGGAAGAGGTCTGCTCTCCAGAAACGTGGCCTGAAGCTGTGCCGCACTCCTCACTGGCTAGCCTGCCCGTTGGCCTAGCCCAACCTGACTCAGTACAGAGCAGCGCGGAGAAATAGGGTAAATAGAGCATCTTGAAAGAAAGGGCAGAGACACCCCATCTGTGCTTGCTCGATTCTATGCACAAGGGCTCCCCCAACCAAGCCGGGCCAGAGATCTCCGTGGGAAACTGCCAGCAATAAGACCCGCAAGAAGACATCTCCAGTTGATAGCTGCTGACAAATAAAAAAGTTTTTTTGCCCCACAGAGTCTCACTATGTGACACAAAGCAGTGCTAAGGGAAGGCCTATACCCAGCAGTAGATGGCCAACACAAAATGAACTCCACACCGGTCCCAAGAGGCTCATGAGTAAAATACCTGGTTAGAAGACAGTGTGTATGTGGAAACCTGACACACAAGCTAGTCTCCAGAAAGCTTGACTCCCATCGCAGAAAACTTCATTTTTCTTTATCTTACTGTACTGGCTGTTTTTGTGTGTCAACTTGACACAAGCTGTAGTTATTATAGAGAAAGGAGCCTCCATTGAAGAAATGCCTCCATGAGATCCAGCTGTAAGGCATTTTCTCAACTAGTGTTCAAGGGGGTAGGGCCTAGCCCATTGTGCACCCACAGTGCCATGGTGGTGCCATCCCTGGTCTGGTAATCTTGAGTTCTATAAAAAAGCAAGCTGAGCAAGCCAGGGGAAGCAAGTCAGTAAGCAGCATCCTTCATGGCCTGTGCATCAGCTTCCTGCCTCCAAGTTCCTGCCTAGTGTGAATTCCTGTCCTGACTTACTTTGGTGACTGAGCAGCCATGTGGAAGAGTAAGCTGAATAAAACCTTTCCTCCACAACTTGCTTTATGGGCATGATGCTTTGTGCAGAAATACAAACTCTGACTAAGACACTTACCTTTCAAACAGTAATGGTTAATATTTGCAGAGAACAATGCAATACTGGGGCTGGAGAGATGGATTAGTACTAAGAGCACTTGATGCATTTGGAGAGGATCCAGGTTCAATTCCCAGCATCCACATGACAGCTCAAAGTGGTTTGTTACTCCATTCTCAGGGGATCTGATGCCAACTTCTGCATTCTGATGGCACTTCACACATATGCTACATAAACATATATTCAGGCAAATACTCATACTCATAACCTACAAATAAATAAATCTTAAGAAATACAGCTTTTTTATTTCTTAAATTTGATTTCTTCATTAAAAAGTGCCACTTGCTCCTTTGGATCAGAGGACAGTATTTATCACAGTATGTCTCAGGTGACTGGAGTCTGTCTCTCAATTGTATTATACTAATAATATCATTATACACCAGTATAGATCTCTCCTAGTCAAATAATTCTATTTTTAATCTCAATAAATTATGACACCATAGTTTCTGGGGCTGTCTCCAAAAGATCACATTCCAGAAATTCTTAAACATTTAAAAATGGCCAGTACTCTATCTTGCAATCTCAAGCTTAAGCCCTAATACAATGCAAATAAATCTCAAAAAATAATGCATTTTTTTTCAAATCAAGATATATGTTCAGATCTATCACTGAACATTTTTTAAGTTCAGAACATATCAAGGATCATTCCACTTCCCATATAAATATTTCCTAAGCCTGAAATATCTATAAAATAGGTGTAATCTCCTCTAGTTCCAAGGGTCATAAAACCAACTTGAACTTGCTTAGGTATACGAGAGAATTGCCTGAGACCTCTGGCTAGGCTGAAATGATGATAGATGTGAAACTGGCTTTAGAAATAATAAAACAGCACAAGGAAGACTTGTGTAGAGGGATGCGGTCCAGAAGCTTTTCAGTAGAGAAGATGGGCTCTGTTGTCCCTTCATTTCTCCTCTGTCTCCCCTTTGTCCTACCCTATCTCTTCTTTCTCCTATTCCTTTCCTCTTTCCATTCTTTTCTTCTCTGGCCATATCCAATAACACTCATTGAAGTGAATAATTCAAGTAATAGTGAGGCTGGCTGTATATAGTCTGGACGTTATGGTCTTTGGGTTTTTGATGTGGCTGCTGAAAAGAGAGCTGCAAATCTATCATTTCTTTGTAGAAAGTTTCTCCTTCTCCTTATTTCTAAAGATCTTTGGTGCTTCTAAGTTTAGCTATACCATCTAAGTATATGTCTAGTTTTATTTATTATATTGCAAACTCATACTTCTTAATCCTGACTCTTTATATCTTCTGCAGTTTTTGAACTTTCTTTGAATATTACCACCTCTTCCTTTTGCCTTCTATTCTCTTTATATACTCTGTCTTTTATATTTAAGTTTATGCTTGTCTTAGTTAGGATTTTATTTCTGTGAAGAGACACCATGATCAAGGCAAATCTTATAAAAGAAAACATTTAATTGAGGCTGACTTACAGTTTTCATGGTTCTGCCCATTATCACAATGGCAGAAAGCATGCAGACTGCAGGCAGACATGGTATTGGTAGAGCAGAGAGTTCTATATCTTGTCAAAGGCAGACAGGAGAAGACTACTATCACACTTGGCATAGCTTCAGCTTTTATATGAGACCTCACAACCTGCCTTCACATTTCCTCCAACAATGCTACATCTACTCTAAGAAGCTCATACCTCTTAATAATGCCATTCCCTAAGGACCAAGCATTCAAACATGAATTTATGGGGACCAAAGCACCACATTCTAACCCCATAGACTTATAGCCATAGCTTAATGAAAACTGCATTTTGCCCAAATTCAAAAGTTCCCATAGTCTATCACATTCTCTACAATGTTTAAAGCTCCAAAGGTCAAAATCTCTTCTGAGACTCATACAATCTCTAAAACTGTACTCCCCTATAAAAGCAAAATAAAATAATGGATCATATACTTCTGACATCACAGGATGTACATTACTATTTTAAAAAGTCACAGTGAGGAAATACTGTACCAGAGCATGACAGAAAACCAGCTGGGCAAACTACAAACTCCATGTCTCCATGTCTGATGTCCAACTCCTTTCAGCTTTGTTGACTGCAACACAATTCTTCTCTTGGACTTGTTCCACTCTTTGCTAGCAGCTTTCTTTGACAGGTGTCCCATGGCTCTGGCATCTCTAATATCTTGTAATCTCCAAGGCAATGTCAAGTGCACAGCTTCTTGTTCCAATGTCAGGGATCCACACATGATTTTCTGGTCTCCTCCAAAGGGCTTGGGGCACTTCTCCATCTCTGCCTTCGGTAGCACTCTAGGCTCTGGCTGACAACTCCCCTGCTGCTACTGTTTTGGTAGTTATCCCAAGGTACTGGTATATCCAATATGCTGGGGTCTTCTACTTCAACTAGTCTGTACTTTCACCCATAGCCTCTCATAGGCTGTCTTCATGCTGCCAAATCTCAACTTCTTTGCATGACCCCTTAAGTCCTCAGCCTTCAACTGACACTGAGGCCACACCTTCATCAGTGGCCTTTCCTGGTCTCTCAAACTGCTAAGCCTCAGCTGCTTTCCATGATCCCTTCATGTGTTCAAAAGCAGCTCGCCTAGGTGACTCTTAAAAATTACCTAGTCTGGTTGCCAGCATGATGCCTGTCTCTGGAACAGCTTCTTTGTATTTTCAGAAAAAACAAACAAACAACCAAACAACCAAGCAAACAAACAAAAAAACAAAACAAAGCATCCCAGAAGATTTCTTCTCAGTGATGCTGGTCTCTTCTTAATCACTTCTAATTTCTCAGTTCCGGCTGACCAGCATCAAGTGTCCCAGTAGTGCTTCCTATTCTTGACTCTAAAGCCAGAGTCATGTAGCCAAAGCCACCAAGTTCTGCTGCTTACTGAGACTGGAACATGGCCTCCTCTTTCGAAGACACACCTACTTTCCGGTTTTGATGGCAATCTTCACTACCTAAGCTTTGATGTCCTGGAACGGTGCTCTGTAGATCAGGCTGGCCGCAAACTCGGAGATCTGCCAGCTTCTGCCTTCAGAGTGCTGGGATTAAAGTTGTGTACCACCACACTTTGTTTTTTAAATTTTCTTTTCATAAATTGAAAGCTTAGTTGGGTGGGTTCTTGCTCTGAGCTTGCCACCACCTTTATTCCATTTAATATCTGGCTTTTCTTTAATTTCTCTCTCTCCTTGAATACAGGATCTAGCTCCATTCCATGTTTTGGTGCTCCATTTCTTCTCAATCTGTACATTGTCTATTTTTACTTGCTAAGCTTTCTCCTTTTTTTTTTTTATAATAGATCTGCACAAGAGAGAACACTAATAGCCACATAACAGAGTCTATCCTAGGCTGTTCTGAGATTCCTTCTGCAAATGGAATTGATCCAAAACCCTTGACATCAGCCTCAGGTAGACTTTTTAAACAAGGCTAAAAGCAGCTTCTTCACTGAAATGTTCCAGGCAAGATCTCAAGGCAGCATCCTAAAAATCCCCTCCTCTGAAACTCTTGATCTAGGACCTCGCAGTCCAAATCACCCTTAACACCAATGTCTTCTAGGTTCCTCCTAGTATGACTCACTAAGCAGTGCTTAAAGAATTCCACTGCTTTCTTAACCCAAACTCTCAAGGTCCATGTTCTTCCAAACGAAAACATGGTCAGGCCTATCACAGTAATTCCTAGTCCCCGGTATAAATTTCTGTCTTAATCACTGTTCTATTGCTATGAACAGACACCATGACTGAGTCAACTCTCATAAAATAAAGCATTTAGTTGGAGTCTTGCTTACAGTTTCAGAGGTTTAGTCTAGTATCATTATGGCAGGAAATATGGCAGCACACACAGACACTGTGCTGAGAGTTCGAACATCCTGATTTGTAGGTAGCAGGAGAGGAGAGGAGAGCTGAGGAGAGGAGAGGAGAGTTGAGGAGAAGAGAGGAGAG
>NW_022196903.1:3655551-3671423 GCF_008632895.1 Mastomys coucha
AGGAGAGGAGAGGAGAGAGGAGAGGAGAGGAGAGGAGAGGGAACATAATGGAATGGTCATTTTTTGATCCCCACAGGTCCAGCCTGTGCAAGCACCTAGAAGTATCTGTAGCTGTAGCAAGAGGCCAGATAAACCTCCATAGCATCTTCTGTAGAGGTGCCGGGATAGGCCAGTTAATAGGAAGGCTGTCACAGATGAATTGCTGTGTTTCACTGAGACAGGTAAGGGACAAATATGGAGGCAGTGTTCCAGTTCACACAAAGGGGGAAATAGAAGAAAGATGACTAAAATACAGGCATATTCTCCTCTTGCTTTTGATATCAAAACTATCGTCTGTGCACAAAATGAGAGTGGAATCAAATTGAGAGGCAGGCCATGGTGCTGGGGACTTGAGAGAGTATGATAGGAAAGGGTTTTCAGTATCCCATCCCCCACCAAGTGCCTTAGGAAAGCCTATTCTTCTACCAAGCTTCTTGGGTTAGCTGAGTTTGTCACAGAGAAGCATATATAACTGCATTAGCCTTTATCCCACTACTATCTCTACTTTTCTCAAAGAAAAAGCCTTCTGGCAGCACATGTGCAGGCAAAGTGTGTAACAGAGGAATGTACAAGATGTTTAAGAGCACAGATTCTGTCCATTCCTATTTCTTTTTATTCTTTCCTTTGGGACACAGTGTTTATATTCTCTAAGTTGATTGACTCATTTATAAATGAATTTATTAGCTGGGGTTAATACCTCTATCTTAAAGGTTAGCTCTTAAAATATTTAAAAATAGGTAAGTACTCAGGTAGCTCCATGCCAAGTATGTAATACACATTTAATTGTAAATGCTGTTTTTATTTACATAAAGTTATCCACAATGGAAGAACTCGTGTTTGTCTCCATAACTCTTCTTAGTTGTTTGTTTTGCTTCTTTTTTTTAATGAACTCTGATTTTCTGTAATTGTTCATTTCTCTTTCTGTAGTTCAGGGATAACTCCTAAAACATCTAGATATTTCTAATAATGTCATTTCTTCCTGCAAGTGATTCTGTTTGAAATGATAACATGATTTTCTGTTCATTGAATGTGGAGAAGACTGAACAAGTCATTATTGGTTTTTTCCCCTGAGGAAGATTTCATTTTTATGTTTTTGTACATGTATGTATGCATATGTGCATACAGCACATACCACAGCAAGCAGGTCGAGTCAGAGAACAACTTGTGTGTGTGTGTGTGGGGGGGGGGGATAGTTCTCTCTTTCCACTATGTAGGGTCTAGCAGATTTAACCTAATCATTAGTAGCACTGACACGTGTTCTCATCCAGAGCTATTTTGTTGTTTGTTGTTTTAAGACACATGCATGGAAGCTGGGTGGCGGTGGCACATGCCTTTAATCCCAGCACTTGGAAGGCAGAGGTAGGCAGATTTCTGAGTTCGAGGCCAGCCTGGTCTACAGAGTGAGCTCCAGGACAGCCAGAGCTATACAGAGAAACCCTGTCTCGAAAAAAACAAACAACAACAACAACAAAAAAGACACATGCATGGGACAGAATGGCCCATTCTGAAGAGTTCAAGCTTGGAATTTGAACTTCTTGGGTGGCTTCTCGGGAGCCTAAGAGGAGGTCTTTCTGAGAGCAGAAGCCAGCAATGCCAGTAGCAGAATGTCAGGAGGAGCTGAGCTTCGAATGAAGAACTGTGAGCCAACCAATCATGGAAGAATCACACTTTCTTGTTAAGGAGAATCTGTTTCCTTATTTAAGCCCATTGGGTGAGATTTTCCTTAAGTAGAGACAAAAACATCCTAAGAGACTCTGAAAATGACTCCCCAAAGTGTGGCACTTTGGTGTCCAGAGCTAGAGGTGCACAGACAAGCCTCTCTGACCTTCCTCAGTTGCCATGTATCTGGGATCTCTGACCCTTTCTTCCTGTGGCACAGGAAAGGCTTCTGTAATGTCCTGCCTGACTATTCAAATTTCCAAGAATGCTGTTACTATGGAGTCACCCTGACAATCAACTGAACCTTGAGTGCAGGGGAATTTTGAGCCAGGCCATTGCCCTTCTGTTTCATCCCTTTCTAAAAAACAAACAAACCAACCAACAAACCACTTACTATCTACATAAGGCTACAATAGAGTTCCCTTTTCCATTGCAATTTTTCTATTTCTTAAAAGTGAGTATTTTTATCACTACCACTTTGGGCTCTAGTCTAGATAGTTCCTGTGGACATCATATAAATTTGCCTGCTTTTAGCCCCTCTTAGTCTGTCTGTTGTTAGTCTATTTTGGCAGTCGTAAAGACCTGAATCTTCCAATACAAGAGAAAAGAATTTCCTTTTCCTACACACATTCAAATCAATAAAACCAAGGACTCAGGAGAAAACGCAAATCTCCTCCTCACAGTTGATTCTAGCTGCATCTAAAGCCATCAAAATAACCACAACTTTCCACTCTCTCTTCTTCAGCCTTCCACCATAAAAGGCCTATTACCGATGCAGGATTATACTGATTACCTATGCAGGAATCAGTACCAAAAATTCAAAGAAATCTCTTCCATCCCTAGCACGGTGGAAAGCCTTGAGGAGTCACAGACCTCCCTCTTCCTCCTGACTCCTGCCATCTCCCACCTGACTCCTGACCACTTTGTACCCTAGTGAGAGAGATTTGGAATTATGATAACAACTTCAGACAGAGTGAGGCGGGAGCAGGTCATGGAGCAACGGTACCTGACAACCAGAGGAGGCAGGGTGAGGGCTGTGTGTGAGAATAGGGCACTTTTTGACTCAGCCCACTGAGGATCTTGGTTGGACTGTGTGTAATACAGGCTGGGGATCCTATTTCATGCAGAAAATGGAGAAAAAGTTGCTACTATTCAGAGCAAATGAGCGTCAGCCCATTCCCCACTCAAAGACGACTCTGATGAAGAAATACATGCCAGTACAGACTGGCTTAAAACCAATAGTCTGAAACCCCATGTAGAAGCTTACCTTGGCTTTTTTCTGGTTGTCTTCTTGAAACATTTTGTCCCCAAAATGTGTTTTTCCAAAAGTTTGAATTATTGTTTCAGAGTAATGTCCTTATTTTTTGCTCTGTTTACATTTTGTTCTCATCTTCATTTTTATGGTTTTATTTTATTTCATCTCATTTTGAAACAGAGTCTTATGAAGCCCAGGCTAGTTTTAACCTTGCCATGCAGCCAAGACAGGACTTGAACTCCTGATCCTCTGGTTGGAGGAGTTACAGCTGTGTGGTACCATAGTTATATTGTGTTGTTGTTGTGGTGGTGGTAATGGTTTGTTGGTTGGTTTGTTATATTGTGGTTATAAGTAAAGATTCCAAGAAGCATCTCAATTTGTATCAGCCTGCCTACTTCTTCTCCTACTCCCCCTCTTTCTTCTTCTTTCTTCTCCCTGTCTTAGTGTTCTATTGCTGTGAAGAGATACCACAACCAAGGCAACTCTTATAAAGGGAATCATACAATTGAGGCTTGCTTCATTTCAAGTAGAGTGGGATATCTCATCAGCTTTCTACAGGGAGGACTCACCACCTCCCTCATCTCCCTGTCTGCTCCACAGAGAGTGTGAAAGGGATTATGATGGAAATATGGAGCATGGATTCAGTTTTCTGCAGTGAATAATATAAAACACAAGTATTTTCAATTCAATTTGTCTTTATATATTCAAATCAGCAGTATTGGGTCCTCTATACCACTATATAGTCACTATAGTCCCCATCTCTACAATATTTTTTGTCACTCAAACAGAAACTACTCATTAAATTATAGGTCCCCAATCCTTTCTGTGATGGACCATTTTATGGTCAGTTTGATTGGATTTAGAATAATCATGGAAACATGCCTCTCAGTGTGCCTCCATAAGTTTTCCAGGAAGTTTGGACTGAGCTGGGAGGACCTGCTTATGGAGTAGGGAGGGGCCTTTTTGTGGACAGCACTCATCTCTGTTTCTTCTGATCTGTGTTGATGGTAAGGTCTTTTTTACATTTTTACAGAAAGCATAAATACATGAGAATTCTAATACTTCCATCCTCTACCTCAAAGGACTAATATGCACAATCCTCTTAGAGTTTAATGATTTTTTAACTCCAAGGAAAACTACAAATTTATTAAATTAATTTTTTTAGTTTTCAATTCTGTTCTAGATGTTTATTTCAGGGTGCTGTTGACTTAACTTAGGTCTGTATTATGAGGTGCAAACTGTGTGAAATACAACCACATTTTATCTGTTAACAGTTCTAATGACTCTAATGAAGATAAGGAGTCTCACTAATCATGATTGAATGATTATCTCTGACGGAAAACCTGATTATTAACCATTAACCAGCCAACATGTTAATTATCTGTCCCTGGTGGTGTTCAAAGATTAGAAACAGACTCCTTATTAAAGCTGGAAACACTAGTGTACCTTCCAGTGGGTGGCACATTCAGACTGAGACACTGGTTAATGACCCCTGCTAGAGGGTAGCTGCTGGCATTTTCTCTTGAGCTCTTAGCTGCTTCTGTTTTTGGCGAAGACAATATGGATTTTCCCCAGACTCACCAGCAGAGCTCAATTAGAGCTGAGTTGTTAGGAAGAGGCACTAGGAATTCTTTTTTCATAACATCTGTATATCCTACACACTCCCTCAGGAGATAGTATGCCCTCATGGAGGAAGGAGGAAAAGTTTCCAATTTTTGATGCTACTTGTACTAGATGTAATATTCAAGAAGCTCACTTCTGAGAACAAAGGAAACATGTTTGTACTGGTGTATCCCTGCTAGATTTATGTCTCCAAACACGAAGCAGAAGAGCCTGACTCAGTGATTTGGGTGATGAACAGAAGGCTTGATTTCTGAATGCCGAAGAAGCTCCCATCCTGCACTGCAGCCATTAGAATAACTGAGGGTGTTTCTGTGTTGCATGTTCATTTGTTACATCAATATAATCATGGCAGATTACTGGGAGAATGATTGATCTTTGCTCTAATTGAGAAAGGTTTCTTCCAAAGCATACTACAGAATCATTTGTTTATAACCCTGAAAGCAAGACCTTTCAATGAGAGCAGCAGTAATTATGCAGATAACTGCTTTATGTTTTCTGAAACTATTGCAGGCACATGGAATCATTTGATCTGCATGAAAGCTATGTGATTTACAAGTAGCAGGGCTGTTGCTCATTTTATAAAGAAACAGCTTAGCTTACAGAGCTTTATGCTGCCTGGCTAAAGCAGACACAGACCCAGGGCTAGCATGATCCAAGTCCTGGTTGAGTATTTCTTCATAGGACAGATAACTTTAGGCTAGGTTTCTGTTATTTCAGTTATTAAAAATAAGAGCCACATTTTTCTCTCAGGCACAAGAATATTACAATGCTCTGAAATTATAAGAATTTTGAAATTGCCTCTTGAAGAAAAAAAAAAACAATGTTTCTCCTGGGATATAACTTACCATTTTACTGCATCCTTGAAAGGATTTGGAAAATTGGGGGAAGGCGATGCATAGGCAAAACAGTAGAGTCAGCTAACTGGACAACTACAGCTGCAGTCAGAAAATGTTCATTTGTGTCAACTATAGCCCCTTGATCTGATGGTGATTCATTTCATGCATTCATTTCACAGACAATTCACTAAACAGAGAAGGTTTGGTTGTTGTTATTGTTGTAGTATCTACCTTTCTTTCATGGAATTTTAGACCCTAAAAAAATGAAATACAAGTTCAAGCAAATATAAAGAATTAATCGTCATTAGTCTTGCAGCCTGTGCTATAAATGTGGGGTATTTAAGTGACTCCTTATACATTTGGTACTATGTAGGTCAAAGCCTTCATTGCTGTGTTACCTGATTAATTTACCATTAACTTCACTTTATATATGAAGAAACATGCAGATGTAATTTGGTTACACTTCATAGACCATACATGCCGAAGCTGAGGTTTAAATTCCATTAGGCTTAGTTCTTTTCTACCAATGAGTAATTCCAAGCTCCTCCTAGTATAAAAATTCTAAGTAACAAGGATGAATAGTAGGGAGTCTACCCTCTGGGTACTGTAAAACTGATTCTTTTACTTGACTATTCAAGTCAACTATTCAACCATCCAGTATGTAGTAAGCAAATGTATGCAAGGTTCTTTTTTCAGGTTCCAGAGAGATGATGAATTATAGATTAGTGGTCCCTTAAGAAACCTAATGGTGGCTAGGAAAGGCAAAAAAAAAAAAAAATCACAAGCAATAACACAGAGCATCACGTATGCTATTCTTGAAGTATGAGTAAAATCTATAGGATGGAAAGAATGTCTGCCTGGGGAATGTTTGTGGTGTATCTGAAGACACCAAAACATGAAGGTAGCATTTTAATTTCTATAGGCTTATATCTCAGACAGCTTTCTATCATTCCTAAAGAACATCTCTGCCCATTTGTCTCTCTTAACTACATGTGGTCTCATAGCCATGGCAGATGCTAGCAGGAACACGTCCTTGACTACCAGATGCTACTGCATAAATGGTCAGTAGAGCAGTAGCAGTGTGACAACAGCAGCTTAGCAAGGGCATTCAGCACTGGGCAAGGCATTCATGCTTACAGCCCCCTCTTAATCAAGACAAGACTTCTCCTTGACAAACTTTTCCAGCAAAACAGATGGAAGCCCTCCTGGCATTATACTCTTGCTTCCTAACCATTTCCTCTTGGGTTTCCATGGACATGAAGGGATATCTTTGCTTTGGTATCATTCTTTGATATTAGTTTCTATATCTGGGTCTTCTTTAGGCATACAAATATTTCAAAGAAGTATTATTTTACAAACTAATAGGATTTTACCCTTCCTCACATGATTTCTTCTCATATACTACGGTATATGTAAAGTACGCCAACGGTAGTTTCTGCCCCCAGATGTATAACACTGTTTGCGTTTGATAGAAATGGGATTTTAATGTGTTTGCTCCAGTAAAAATAAATGGAAAAATGATGTTGAATATTACAATGGATTGTATAATTTTTCCTCTCAATGGATATATTCGGTAAATGAGTTAAATATTTTAAATGTCTGGTAGTATTGATAAATGATGGCTCAGTTTATTTTATGAATAATTTTATGGTTTCTATTACATTTTAGGAAAAGAATAAAATCACCTCTGTGGTATAATACTGTGGTATGAACACTTTGTTTCTCAGAAACTAGATGAAGTTTTATGGTTTTGTCTTTCTCATTATCCATTCTTACCTTTTTATATTTGGGGCAATGGTATTCTGAAGAAAGGTTACAAGTCATTATTCATTCACTAACCCAAAAAGGTTACCTGCAGTAAGACTGATCAGAGTAAGTGCAAATATCATTAAAAATAATAAACTTGAAAACGTTTTAGAGTACCCTGCCACTTGGCTTTAGTTTGTGCTTTAGAGAATGTGAGTTTGCATATGCCGAGAAGCCTGCAGAAAGTTCTTAAAATCCAACATTGACAAATATCTATCTCTGAGCTTTGTGGCTTCCTCAGGCACAGTACCATACCTTATTAAAATGCCAATATAGTTTACAATGAACTTTCAGAGACAACTGGTAATCACTTCAAGGCATATGTAATTAAACATGGCTACAGTGGAAAACATTATTTTTTCTAAAACCAAATATCTGGAACAAACCTGTAATTCCCATTTGGTAGAAGCAAGATCTACTAGTTAGTACTCCCCAGAGTAATAGAACTTATGGAAAGAATTTCTCAATATGTAGAAAGGGGATTTATTAGAATGGCTTACAGGCTAAGGTCCAGCTAGTTCAACAATGGCTGTCTAAGAATGGAAAGTCCAGGTCTAGATGTCTCAGCTAGTCTTCAGTATACACTGGATTTCTGAAGAAATAGATTCTAATGCCAGTAAAGGAACAGGCTTGCTAGTGAGAATCAGAGAAAACAGGAAAAGAGAGAGCCAGCTTCCTTCTCCCATGATCTTTTTAGAGGTTGTCAACAAAAGATGTGACCCAAATTAAAGGTGGAGTACAGTTGCATCTTCCCACCCTAAAGATCTGAATTAGAAGTAGGTCTTCCCACTTCAATTGATTTAGTTTAAAAATAATCCCTCATAGGTGTCCCAGCCATTTGGGTTTTAGTTAATTACAGATGTAGTCAAGTTGACAACCAAGAATAGCCATCACAAGGCAACCCTTTGTTAACTTGACACACAATTATATCTCTTTATGTCATGCTGAGTTTAAAAATAAGAACAATAAATAGGTCATAATTATGCCTATTTTGATTAAACTATCCCTTGTACAATCTCAAACACATTATAGATTTAGAGTAGGTCACAATGTCCCTTGAGGGACATTCTTTTATTATATCAAACTTAAATGTGGTAATCACTGATATTATCTTAATTGATGTTACAGTACATGATAAAGAAATCAAAGAAAGAAAACATGAACATCTGTACAAATAAATTCTTAACAAAATAAGATAGAGACAGTCATATGAATTATAAATCCTCATTTCTGCAACTGGTCACATGGCCTTAGCTGGTATTTATAACTACTTTCCTTTACTACCCCATTCTGTATTTCTTCTACCCTCATCAAGTACCTCAGCAGATGTGGGCCCTTTTCCTGGAGGAGTAACCCATACTTTCATTCCTCATGGGTCTGTGCCCTTTGTTGTCATGTCTGGATTAGGTTGTTGTAGTTTCTTGTTGATTTTAATCACAGGACATGGTAGCAACAAGAGACACCATAACAAATCTCCTGTACCCCAGACATAATATTTCTTACCTCCTTTGTGGAAAAGCAATCCAATTTTCCTTCGGTAATCTGGATCAATCACCCTTCCTAACATATTGTTCATTTCTTAGACTTCACTGTCTTAAGGGCATCAGGAGCCAAAAGTGGCCACAGAGAATCTGAGTTTCCAGTCCAATTGAATAATTGTTGTGTGGATGGCAGGAGTGCTCCCCACTCTGGAATAAAACTTCTAGGCCAGCAGAACTTAAGGTCTCAAGAACAGGAAGTAAATATTTTCTCTAGGGGATCAATAGGGGTGATAGTGAATGGAACTGTTCCCTCTTCCATCCCTTAATTCCTGGACTCCTAGATCCTGGCTATGGAAAAAACCATATACCATACCACCAGATGCTGTTCAAAGGCTATACTATCTTCTGGAGAACCCTGCCTAGACCTCCAGGTTGCTGCTTCCTAATTGTCACTGTAACTGTCCATCTTTCTATCAGGCCACCTACTTTAGGATGGTGGAGAACATGGTAAGACCAGTGAGTTCCTTAATCATGGGTCCACTATCACACTTATCTAGCTATGAAATGAGTTCCTTGGTCAGAAGCAATACTGCATTAAATAGTATGATGGTGGGTAAGGTATTCTGTAAGTCCATTGATGGTAGTTTTGGTAGAAGTATTACATGAAGAAAAGGCAAATACATAACAATAATAAGTATCTACTCCAGTAAGGACAAAGCATTGGCCTTTCCAAGGAAAATCTTCATAGTAGGTAGAATTCGACACACATGCCAACATGTACATACATTTTATTTTGAAGGAAAAATGGCTATGTTCACTGATTTACAGGGTCATATCCAATAGATTGGCTAGATGTTCAGTGACTTGGAAAGAGCATGATTGGAAAGCTGGTGAGAAAGACATCTGGGGAAGTACGTGAATAGATCTCTCCAAATGGGTGAAAAACATGAAGAATACTGTGTTCCATGTAAATGCTCATCAAAAAGTGAATGACTTCAGCTGAGGTGGAGTTCAATAATCAATTAGATAGAATGATCCATTCAACATACAGCCTCTTATTTGTTTTTTTTTAAAGATTTATTTATTGTTATATGTAAGTACAATGTAGCTGTCTTCAGACACACCAGAAGAGGACATCAAATCTTATTATGGATGGTTGTGAGCCACCATGTGGTTGTTGGGATTTGAACTCAGGACCTCTGGAAGAGCAGTCAGTGCTCTTAACCACTGTGCCATCTCACCAGCCCTGGACAGCCTTTTCTACAAGCCATTATGTCATTGCACAATGGACCCATAAACAAAGTGGCCATGGTGGCAGAGATAGGGATTATGCATGGGCTCAACAACATGGACTTCCATGCACCATGACTAAACTGACTACAGCTGCTTCTGAGTGCCAATGATCCATTGTAGTCAACCTTCAACTAGGTCACTAGTTGGTCACTCCAGGAAATGGTGCCATATCTGGAGATCATTGTTGGTTTTTGATATTGGCAGATCTGGTACTCAGTAGCAGCTGTAGTCAGTTTACCCATGGTGCATGGAAATCCATGTATGTCAAATTCTACCTAATATGGATATTTTCCTTTACCAATATCTTTTAGGATTGTCCCAGAAAGAGGTTGTAATACTTCAGTTGTCCACTTCCGGATGATGCCTATATCACATGAACAAACATCAGTAAACCAGGCCCTAGTTTTTATCTCTTAGTCAATTCATCATAGAGCACACCACACGAGGCAAAAGTGCATGCTTGGCAGCGGATAAAATTGTAACATGAGTAGAAACCATAGGCATTTGGGTATTTGTGTAACTTGCTTGTGCCTTCAGAACCTGCTCAGGCTTAGATACATACACACAGACATACACACACACACACACACACACACACACACACATATATATATATATATTAATATTTAATATATTAATATTATATTTAATATATTAATATTAATGTTATACCTGTTGTTCCCATTCAATAGTGGAATAGTGCTGTGCATGTCCTACTTTACACTCATGATAGGCAGCTCAAATCACATGGTCACTTGGTGGCCTACTGTCACATATTCAGTTTCCACTAAGGTACAATACAATAGCAGGCCAAAAGCTGTCTCTCAAAGGGAGAATAATTGTCTTCAGATGATAGTAGAGCCTTGCTCCAAAATCTCAAAGGTCTCTTGTGTTCACCTACAGGGGCCTCTGAAAGGCTCCAAAGAGCATCTCTATGTGCCACAGACATCATGTCTGCTGGATCTAAGATCAGCATCAGGAGGATTACTTTTCTCCAAGCAAACAAAACCTTTAAAGTTTAGCATAATAAATTCAGATATTTTTCTTGATCCCTATGTCTTGTTATCTTTGTCAGTATATCACAAATGGGATCTTTGTCAAAAGCAGAAACCAGGCATGAGAAAACAACAGTTTGTAAGAGTCTAGTAAGCATGTGTGGGCACATCCACATAGACACAGACACAGACACAGACACACACACACACACACACACACACACACACAAACACACACAAACACCTCTGCCCATCAGCCTAGGCCTATTGAAGAGCCTTCTTTTGTTACAGGTCCCACATAAAGTTAACATCTTTTCTGAGTTACTTGGTATATGGACCTGAGAAACACACCTAAATGAGAAATATGCTGTCTCCATAGTCCAAACAGACCCTCTAAACATTCTGTCTTGGTGGTAGAAGGGGTCAGGTGTAATAACTTAACATTCTCCTGAGAAGGAATGTCTTTGCATGCCCCACACCACTGGACTCAAGAATTTTACTGAGATAGAAGGCCCTTGAAATTTGGTTGGATTTATTTCCCATCCTCTGGTAGACATATTTGTTACCAACAAGTCCACAGTGGGTGCTATCTCTTGCTCATTTGATCTAGTTAGCATAAATCAGCATAATGTCATCAATATACTGAAGCAATATGTGGGTTTTTGGAAGACAAAGGAGAGATTGCTTTGAACTAAGTTATAACACAGGGTTAGAGAGCCACTGTATCCTTGAGGTAGAACTGACTGTAAAGGTATATTGCTGGGGTTCTGGTGGTACTTTTAAAAAGGTATCTAGAAAAATGCATTGATAGATCAATAGCTACCTACCATGCACTAGGAGATGTGTTAATCTGCTCAAGTAGGGATACCAGATCTAGTATAGTAGATACAATTTGAATCACTACTTAACTGAGTTTTCAATAGTCAACTATCATTCTCCAGAATTCATCTGTCTTCTGCACTGGCTAGATAGGAGAGCTAAAGGGAGATGTGGTGGGAACCATCACCCTGCACCTTTCAAGTCCTTGGTGGTGGCACTAATTTCTGGAATTCCTCTAAGGATATAATCAGTACTGTTCTTGACTTACCATTTTCCCTGGCAGAGACAGTTCTAAAGATTCCCGTTTAGCTTTTCAATCATAATAGCCTTCACTCCACAGGTCAGGGGACCAAAGTAAGAATTCTGCCAACCTCTAAGTGTATCTAACCCAATTATACATTCTAAGACTGGGGAAATGACCACAGAATGGGTTCAGGGAGGCACTGGACCTACTGTGAGCCAGACTTTAAGCAAAACTCCACAATCACCTGACCTCCATAGCCCCTACTTTAACTGGAGGGCCACAATGTTTTCTGGGGTCTCCTAGAATGTCAATCAATGTCAGAATCAATATTCAGAAGACCCCAGGAATTCTGATTGCTTTCTTTTCCCCAGTGTACAGTTACCCTTGTAAAAGGCCATAAGTTCCTCTGGAGAAGGACAGGAGAAAAGCTAACACTAACATTCTCAGGCATTTTATCAAGATCCTTCCTCCGGGGAACCTGGTGATCCCTTTTACTCAGGAGGTTCTGGGTCTGTAAACTGGCTCAAGATTAGAAATTTGTTAATGGGCAGAGATTTCTGTTTGCCATTATCCAATGGAGCCTTTCTTTCACTGGTTTGAGAAATTTTCTCCACATACAGATCAAATAGTAATGCATTAGACTTATCTCTTTTATGCCTGAAACAGCAGGATTGATTAGCCATTACATTAGTTCATACAAGTCATGCCAGCAGAAATTTCACTTTGCCTGTGCTGGCCATTTTGGGTCAGGACATTATGGACATTGCTTTGTCTATGTTGCTTATTATGAAACTATGATCGTATTGCCTTTGGCAATTCAATTTCATCTTTACGATGATCTGGTCATCATTTCCCATTGAATCCAAGTTATTCAACTTGGCCATTTTCATTTCCTACATGTAAAAGTTTTAGATTTATTCTACAGTAACCCTTTCATGAAAAAGAAAGGACTCATACAAGCATACAAGAGGCTTTTAATAAATGTTGCTTAAGATTTCTAACTATAAGGTAGGTTTGTTACTCTCATTTAATCATGGTGGGAGACATGAGAGTCAAAAGAGAGGAAGATAGGCAAGAGACAGGAGAAGCAGAGAGGTTTTCTTCTCTCTCTTTCTATATCTGCCTCTGTCTCTCTCGCTGTGTGTGTATATCTGTGTGTGTCTCTGTGTGTATTAGTGTATGTCTCTGTTTGTGTGTGTTTGTGTGTGTGTGTGTGTGTGTGCTTGCCACACATGCTTATTAAAACTATTGCCTTCCCATGCCTGGATTCTGCTTTTGGCAAAAAAAAACAAAAATAAAAACAAAAAACATTTGGGGTATACTGACAAAGAAAACAGACATGGGAAGTGAAAAAATGTCTTGAGTTTATTATGTTAAACATTAAAGGTTTTCTTTCCTTGGAGAAAAACAATCTTCCTGATGCTTTTACTTGGACTCAACTTTCCCAAGATAAAGTAGAATGGGGCTTCTCTGTTTGCAGGGAGAGAAGTGCAAATTGCCTCTGACTATGCCTACATATGCCTTTTAGCTATGCCTAGATAGAACTACCACAACTAGAAAAATTTCAAATACTGTTCTGAGATCTGTGAAATCAAGCTGTAGTGGGATGAGTATCATTATTGTATAGCAGTGTGCAGCCGGGGACTCCTGGGAGATCAGGGCGAAAGGGTGAAAGCAGCTGGAGGTGGGAAGTGGCCAGGAGGGCATTCGAGGGTTGCTAATATGTTCTTCTGATATGGAAACAGAAACAGAGTCTCTTTGCAGAGGTTTGAGTTCTTTCCTAATGGCTGAACTGGAGTCTGAGGTTGACACATACACCTGTCACAAGAACTGGGAAGCAACAAGGACAAAACTGAGGATACTTAGACTTTAGCCTCAGCTATAATTGTATTTGGGGTGGATTTACCTATAAATCCTGTGTAGCTGTTAGAAATCATCTGTGTTTTGGCCAACTCTAGGCATTTTGCCTAATTATAGGCTTTATATTTTGGCATTATATCTTCATAATTTTCACCTCTTAAAAGAAAGATGAATGGATTTTAATTTTATCCTGAAAATCAGAATGCTTTCTATTCCTCAACTTTGGATATTTACAAATTAAGTAGCACCAAACCCAACAATGTAAAACATCTTTTCCTACTTAGATGATCTTGTGTGCCAGATAATGGATGATGGAAGGATACCACCGCAACCCTTTATGCCAATGCTCATCTGTGATAAAGACATCAATCAACATAAGAAGAATTTTACTTCTTCTGTGTCAGAACTCTAAATTTTGCTTTAATGGATCCTTGTGGGGATCATAAGTCAAGCTTTCTTTTGAGATAATGTTTTATTTAATGGCATAACTAATGTAAACTGAAACCCATTACATATTCATGAAACTTGACTTATGCTAAGTGTCTTTATGGGGAAGTCTCGGAACTTAGGCATAAAAATCATATCTAAAATTAAATATTTTGTAACAACTGTTTATCTCATAGATTCTGTTCTGAGATAACTATGTTGTTCTAACATCCCTGTTCATGATTCCTTAGACGGTGAGCGTCTCCAAGTTGCTGAAAACTATACCAAATCCTCTTGGAGTGGTGGCCGGGGAGGAGGGATGAGATGAGGAACTGTTGGAGGATGGGCCAGGAGGGGGATAGCAACTGGATTGTTAAAAAAAGAGATTAAAGATAAAAAGGCAGCAAAGTTAAGTTTTATGATGAACTTCACTGGTATAAGTTGGGTTTGTTAAACAACCTATGACCACGACAACATGGGAGAAAAGGAGGGTGACTAAAGTCCCCTGCCTCACAAGCAGGGGGCTTTTTACCTCATCATGAGAGCAATAGCCTCGCCCTGCTTAATCAATTTTAATGTTTTCATGAGTATGACGCTCTCTGAGGACCTAGAGCTAGCATGATCTTTCCTAATGACCCAAGCTAACTTCCTGGCAGCCCACTTAGGCTTCTCATGCCTTACAGATGAATGGAGTGTCCAGAAGAACAGTGAAATAAACCCATTCAAAAGAGTTTGTAAACCTCAGTGAGCAAGTGGTAGTGTCTCTTTTGAGCACCGTCAGGACGTAGCCACTGGTTCCTTTCAGTGTATCTGCTGAGAGACCACACTGAAACTGTGGCCTTTCCAGAAGTAGGAGTCCTGATCTTCGGTAAGCCACAGAGAAGTCCCAGGGTGCCCAGGTTCACTTTGGATTGCTGTAACCAGAGAAAAGGTAACTTAAAAAGAGGTTTGTTTGGCTCATAAGTCTGATGGAAAGGGTTTCAAACAGTGCATCCTCGAGAGGGTGTCTTGGCCATGTCTCAGTGTAATGGAAGAATGGGAAGGGACTGTGTGTGTAGATGTGTTGTGCCCAGAGTCCACGGGAAAACCCAAATGAGCCCAAGAATTGCAAAGTCCGCTGTCATTACAAAAGAGCCTTTTAGATTTTTCTCTCCAGTGAGTTTCTAAGATCAGAGCAGCCAGCCAGGAGGCACAGGCCCCACAAATCCCAGGGGAGCTGCAGGATGGCAAGGACAGGATCCTCTCAGCTTCCAAGTGACAGAGGTGGATCAGCTTCATTCTCTGCCTGTTCCCTGCAAGTGGAGGGCCTACCTCCAGGGAGCACTTTAACCCAGATACTCAGGTGAGATTTGCCATTTTCTCTCCAGTGAGTTTCTAAAATGGGAGCAGCCAGCCACGAGGCACAGGCCCTACGAGTCCCAGTGGACTTGCAGGGCAGCAGGGACAGGACAAGCTCTAGTCAGAGACACTAAGAACATCTAACACCAAAAAATCAAGAGCTGGTGAAAGGCAAACGCAAGAATCCTACCAATAGAA
>NW_022196903.1:3674362-3682724 GCF_008632895.1 Mastomys coucha
TTTGGAGGGGAAACTGGGAATGGAGAAATTCACATGTAAATAAAGAAAATATCTAAAATTAAAAAAAACAAAAACAAAGAAACAAACAAAAACAACCAAAACAAACCCCTGTTGCCTCCCCAAATTGGGAATTCTTAAGATGCTTCAGAGTGAGTGGAGTAAAATGCTATAACCATTTGTTACGGTAGAACTGAAGCTGGTGGGGGATTAATAAGGGTGTCTCTTTTGGTGTTATCGGTAACTAAATTTGTAGCCTTTCCATAACTGTCTGTGACCTCCGATTACCTTTTTCTATGATTTAAATGGAGGGTTCTCTAATCATCTCTGGGTTTGTTATTTCTGAGGTCTCAAGGACAGGCACCTGGAGAATTTGTCCACATTTTAGAGAATGCCAGCTGGTCAGTCCAGGAGACACCAAGACTGGGAGGATGTCTCTCATTAGCACTTGGCTCTACAAGATGTTGTCATTAAGGGGGGGCTTTTGAGTAGTGTGGTTCTAACACTAGTCTAAGTTCTTTTGGAGCTGCGGGTGGGGGTGGGTGTTGTGGGGGGGGTGGAGCCCTGTGCTAGCTGTAGCTAGGAGTCCAGCTGCCTGCATGTTCTGCTTGCCTTGGGCGGGAGGGAAAAATGGGAAAAATGGGAAGCTTTCTGCAGGGACAAATATACCCAACACTAGAGTTTCTTAGGTAAGATTTTTAACTACAGAGTGCTAATATTAGTAATTCGGGGGTCACTATAGATGTTAACAGGTGCATGTGTACATGTGTGAGAGAGGAAGCAAGACGTTAGGGTAGATGTTAACAGGTGCATGTGTACATGTGTGAGAGAGGAAGCAAGACGTTAGGGAGGGGCCAGCCTCACCTTGTACACCTAGCTTTCCTGGGAACAAATCCTCTCTTGCTAGACCTGGGAGATCCCACTATTTATAAAAGAGGCACCCTTCTGTCACTTATGCCACAAGTGACATGTTTTTCAGCATAAGACCTCTGGTGACATACCCTATCTCTGTACATCAATTTTTCTTACTCTTTCTCATTTTCTTCTGATTGGTTGAGACACTGTAACCTGGGATGACCTCAAAATAGTAGTAACTCTCCTGCCTTAGCCCTTTGAGTGCTGGGGTTACAGGTTTTAGTTACCATGATAGGCTTGTTGCCCAGTCTTGAAACTTTCTTCCCCAGTGCCATTAGTGTGGAAGTTGAAAGATCCTGATGATGAGACAGGAGGAAAACAGAAACAGAACATCACCTTGCTTCCAGTGTCCCAAGGCCAGTACGTTCCAGAAGAGTATAACAGCCCAGGGATTCATAGTGGCTCCTCTCAGCTGTATCAGGAGCCTGACAGAAAGGGTGGCAGGCACTAAGAATGAAATGCTATCTTCTTTAACATTTTCTTGTATCACAGGAAACTAAACCACTTAGGGTCCAGTTAAATTTTTTACTTTTCTTTTATTTTTTGAGGGGGCGTTAGAACTGAGGAATTTTTTTTATTATTTTCTTTATTTACATTTCAAATGATATCTCCTCTCCTAGTTTTCCCTCCCTCCCCCACAAAAAATTCTGTTCCCGCTCTCCTCCCCCTGCTCACCAACCTACCCTCTCTCACATCCTGGCCCTGGCATTCCCCTACACTGGGGCATAGAGCCTTCACAGGACCAAGGGCCTCTCCTCCCATTGATGACCAACTAGGCCATCCTCTGCTACATATGCAACAGGAGCCATGAGTCCCACCATGTGTACTCTTTGGTTGGTGGTTTAGTTCCTGGGAGCTCTGAGGGTACTAGTTAGTTCATATTGTTGTTCGTCCTAAGGGGCTGCAAACCCCTTCAGCTCCTTAGGTTCTTTCTCTAGCTCCTTCATTGGGGACCCTGTGCTCAGTCCAATGGATGGCTGTGAGCCTCTACTTCTGTATTAGTTGGGTACTGTCAGATCCTCTCAGGAGACAGTTATATCAGGCTCCTGAGAGCCAGCACTTGCTGGCATCCACAATAGTGTCTAGATTTGATGGTCAATTATGGGAAGGATTCCTAGGTGGAGCAGTCTCTGGATTGTCCCTCCTTCAGTCTCTGTTCCATAGTTGTCTCTGCAACTCCTTCCATTGTGTTCCCCCTTGTAAGAAGGAACGAAGCATCCACAGTTTCATCTTCCTTCTTGAGTTTCTTGTGGTTTTGGGATTGTATCTTGGATATTTTGAGCTTCTGGGCTAATATCCACTTATCAGAGAGTGCATACCATGTGGGTTCTTTTGTGATTGGGTTACCTCACTCAGGATGATATTCTCCAGATCCATCTATTTACCTAAGAATTTCATAAATTTATTGTTTTTAATAGCTGAGTAGTACTCCATTGTGTAGATGTACCACAATTTCTGTGTCCACTCCTCTGTTGAGGGACATCTGGGTTGTTTCCAGGTTCTGGCTATTATAAATAAGGCTGCTATGAACAGAGTGGAGCATGTGTCCTTGTTACATGTTGGAGCATCTTCTGGGTATATGCCCAGGAGTGGTATAGCTGGGTCCTCTGGTAGCACTATGTCCAATTTCCCGAGGAACTGCCAAACTGATTTCCAGAGTGGTTGTATCAGTTTGCAATCCCACCAGCAATGAATGAGTGTTCCTCTTTCTCTACAACCTCTCCAGCATCTGCTGTCACCTGAGTTTTTGATCTTAGCCATTCTGACTGGTGTGAGGTGGAATCTCAGAGTTATTTTGATTTGTATTTCCATGATGACTAAGGTTATTGAACAAAACTGCATGGTATTGGTACAGTGATAGGCAGGTCGATCAATGGAATAAAATTGAAGACCTAGAAATGAACCCGCACACCTATGGTCACTTGATCTTTGACAAAGGAGCTAAAGCCATCCAGTGAAAAATTACAGCATTTTCAACAAATAGTGCTGGCTCAACTGGCTGTTAGCATGTGGAAGAACGCAAATCGATCCATTCTTATCTCCTTGTACAAAGCTCAAGTCCAAGTGGATCAAGGACCTCCACATAAAACCAGATACACTGAAACTAATAGAAAAGAAAGTGGGGAAGATCCTTGAGCACATAGACACAGGGGAAAATTTCCTGACCAGAACACCAATAGCTTATGCTCTAAGGTCAAGAATTGACAAATGGGACCTCATAAAATTGCAAAGCTTCTGTAAGGCAAAGGACACTGTCAATAGGACAAAAAGGCAACCAAAAGACTGGAGAAAGATCTTTACCAACCCTATATCTGATAGAGGGCTAATATCCAATATATACAAAGAACTCAAGAAGTTAGACTCCCAAGAATCAAATAACCCCATTAAAAATGGGGTACATAGCTAAACAAAGAATTCTCAACTGAGGAATACTGAATACCTGAGAAGCACGCTCAGTGGTTAAGAGCACTGACTGCTCTTCGAAGGTCCTGAGTTCAAATCCTAGCAACCACATAGTGGCTCACAACCATCTGTAATGAGATCTGATGCCCTCTTCTGGCGTGTCTGAATACAGCTACAGTGTACTCACATATGTTAAATAAATAAATAAATCTTTTTAAAAAAAAAGAGAAAAAAAATGTTCAACATCCTTAGTCATCAGGGTCCACTTTTAGACACTCATTAAAATCTTTTTTTTTTTTTTTTTTTGTAAATGGCATTGGTACCCTAAACAGGAGGTAGTGACAAGCACCCTCCTCTTTCTTTTTGTTCTTTCAAGATGGTTTCTCTGTGTCGTCCTGGAACTCACTCTGTAGATCAGGTTGGCTTCAAACTCAGAGAGATCTGCCTGCTTCCACCTCCTGAGTAGTAGGATTAAAGACATGTGCCACCACTGCAGGTCTCCTTAAGCCTTTGAGTTTTTGTTTGTTTGTTTGTTTTGTTTTTCATTTTTTAGGTTTTTTTCCCAAAGGCAATTGCTACTTTGTTTTTGTGAGAAACTGTAACAATAACAAAGGAGCTCTTCATTTCTGCCACATCCTGACAGTTATTGCTAGGGACCCTGAGGAAACATTTCTCAACTCTTCTAAACCATTTACAACATAGCACATAGATTATACTAATAAAATATTTGCTATCCTTAAGGCTCAGCTTTTGAAATAGGTGTTTTCTTTTGACATTTTTGATGCTCTTTTGCTTTGTTGTACTGCTTTCCTGGGTAGTAGTCCAGGCCTGCCTTGAATTAGCAAACTTCCTGTCTCCGCTTTGATAGGGCTGGGCTTACAGGTGTGTTATTGCACTCAGCAACTCTAAACGTTTTTATTGTTGCTTTTCATACCAAATGACTAAGTTGCCCTGTGATTGTTTTAACTTCTTGTGCTCCTCATACTATCTCAGAAATTGTTAAAACATTTTTATTCACATATACAGAGTGCCCGGGGTGATTTTTGAACTTTATTTTTCCATCAAAGCATGTGAAACATTTACTAGCATTTACATTATAGAAAGTCCATTGAAGTTCAACAAGGGCTTTACAGAAAACATTCTCCTCTGATGACTGTTTCTAACAATTCAGGTCCCTCCCTGGCATCAAGTCCTAGTAGCAGAGTGCTATGAATGCCTGTGGCTGGTCTTCTTCTCATCCTCCCCTATGCATTTCAGGATGCCAAGATACTACTTGTTGATGTTTAAGATGCTAAAGCTTCAGGTGAATTCTTGCACTTAATTTTCACTTGACACACAGGCTAAAAAAAAAAAAAATGTGTAAATTCAGCTGCCATGGTGGCTTTTGTTTACTATTCAATAACTCTGGAAGGTGAGAAAGGAGGATTGGCATGGGTTTGAGGACAGTCTGGACTATAGAGACAATGTCTAAAAAGCAACTAGTAAAAAGGGAAAATACATTTACACTGAAGTAAATAAGGTGCCTGAAATATTTAATAATAATATGAATATAGGAAATATACAATATATCATATATTTTATTTTAAAGGTTTTTTGTTTGTTTGTTTATTTTTGTTTTTATGTTTTAACTATCACCCACCTGCCTCGTGTGAAGCCTTGGTTCCCGATAGAGCAATATTCAGAGCAGGGCTTTGGAAAAAGTGACTGAATCAAGAGAGAATCCCTTAACACATTCATATTATAGGGTCAAGTGTTGGAAAGCAGGGGCTGGGGCCCATTTGGAGAAAGTAGGTTACAGTGGGACATGTCTTGGGAAGATAAGACCTATCCTCATCTCCTTTCTGTCTTGATTGGTTCCTGGCCACCACGAGGTGAGCAGCTTTCTGTGCAGCCCTCTGCCATGATGCATAAATCCCCAGAAAACAAAGAGACAGCTGATTATGCACTAAGATTTCTGAAACTGTGACCCAAACCCCATCTTTCTTCCTTTTAAATTTTCTGTCAGTGGTGAAGTACTGAGATACAGATTAGCATTCCAGGTAATTTGGATACTTTCTTTTATCAAGGCACTTTAAAGAGGCAAGGAGCTGTCCCTCTATGAGGTACCTTATGTTGTGGTAAATATTATTTGGGGGAGGTTCTACCCCATCTTAGATAATCTAGTTCCAAAATAAAAGACACAAAACCTTTATATTTCTAATGAGCATTAAAACACTAAGGTTACGCAGATATCAACCCTCTATGCTATTTTGTTTATTTCCCTGTCAATAACCCTGAGTTATCACTTGCCATGTTCCACCTAGGCTGTTCATACTCCAACTGGCCAGCTGTCATGGCTGTCACATTACACATACCCCAAGGTGCACTCTTCTTTCTCTTTCTCCTCATCCTCCTGGTCCTCCTGGTCCTCCTGATTCTCCTGATCCTCCTCGTCCTCCTCGTCCTCCTCGTCCTCCTCCTCATCCTCCTCCTTCTCTTCTTCCTTCTCCTCTTCCTCTTCTTCCTCCTGTTATCAGTTCTTCCATGGGGTGCCATGTCTAGGGGAACTGGCTAGCTGTTCAGGGTAGCATGGCAGCCTACCTCACAGGGGGTAGCAAGTTCCCAATCCATGACATTTTAAACTAGACCATTGTCTGTCAGTGTATCGAGTTGGATAAAATGATGGGATGCCACATTTAGACCTTAATTAATCCCTTGTCTTTTTAAACTTAAAACAATATCACATTGTCTCTATGACATGTGTATTTATTTGATTTATTCATCTCCTCTGACAAAAGGCATTTGGATTCTGAACTGCCAAGTTGACAACATGCAATACAGTTAATAATCTTAAGAGTATTATTTTTTATCTTCTTATCCAGTGGTCTCTGGGTTCCTTCGTTGGATACTTTTCTTCTGAAAAGATAAGAATAAACAAGCTTGCTGCAGCCCTAACTCTGGGATTTTACATTGGCTAGCAGAATATATTTTCTATTGCAAAATGCTTTGCGGCAACAGAAAAAGCATTATCTTCCAAATTGAAATTACAAACCTACCTTATATGGATAAATAAACCTATATTCCCCTTTCTCTTTACATACATTTAAGATTGACACACATTTATCTTTTCAATTACTGCACTGGCTGCTTATTTGTGTCAACTTGACACAAGCTAGAGTCATCACAGAGAAAGAAGCCTCAGTTGAGGAAACGTCTCCATGAGATCCAGCTGTAAGGCATTTTCTTAATTAGTGATTGGTGAGGGAGGACCCAGCATATTGCAGGTGGTGCCATCCCTGGGCTGGTGGTCCTGAGTTCTATAAGAAGGCAGGCTAAGCAAGCCAGGGGAAGCAAGCCATTAAACAGCACGATCCATGGCCTCTGCTTTAGCTCCTGCCTCTAGGTTCCAGCCTTGCTTGAGTTCCTGTCCTGACTTCCTCCAATGGTGACCTATGATCTGGAAGTGTAAGCTGAATAAAACCCTTTTTTCTCCAACTTGCTTTTTGGTCGTGGTGATTTGTTGCAGCAAGAGAAACCCTAAGTAAGACAATTTCTAAGGGCATTTCTAGTTATTATTAAGCAAAACTTAAACATAGTGCCTTTAAGGGAAAAATGTGTCATTTTGGATTTTAGACTGCCATTGGCAAGCAGCTTATCAGTCCTCCTCCTACCGGGACTTCAATGTATAGACCACACTGCTCTAGAATTTACAGAGCTCTGCTTGTCTCTGTCTCCTGTGTGCTATCACCACCCTGTTCAAATTTTCACCTCAATTCCAAATCCTTGTAACTCTTTAATTCACACAACAACAAATTTGAACTGTAGTGACATTCTGAATTCACTTAATATCATTAAAAGTCTCCTATATTTTAGCAATGCCAAAGAATAAAACTATCCTTTCTATTTCCCACTATTAGGGAAAAAGAAAACAAAACAAAATCAAACAAAAATCAAGCAAAGAAACAAGAAAATTCTAAGCTTTGAGGCCAGATGTGTTATCACAGTTGTAGCATCGGAGCCTTGTCTATTAGTCTTTGGATTTTAGATGTTACTGCTTTGTATTTGTGGCCTAGGTAGGCAGAGGTGTAAGCATCTTATAGCCAGGAGGCTGAGCTCCAGCTGCTGTCAATTTTCTTTTTACTATTGGGAAGAACCTCTTTTTCTTCCTTTATTTCTATTGCTTGTAATTTAGCATCCCATCTCTAAGTTCTCCCCTTACCTTAGTGTGTTTCGTTCTGAACTTTCTTAGAGAGGGCACAGAAGACTGTGATCATCAGTGAGCATGGTCTAACCAGCTACATGATGACAACTAAAATGGAACTGTAAGAGATCCAAGTTCCCCTTGCTGTGGTGTTTTCCGCTTTGTAACATGGAAAACATTTTTCCCTTTAATTTCTGACTCTCTCCTTAAGGCTTTCAATTTACCATTTTTAAATCTAGTACCTTGCCCCTTCAGGTGCTTGGGGCTTTTTACTTTGTACCTTATGCTCTTACTGGCCCAGCCCTAGCTGTCCAGTTAGCTCAGCGCTCCTGGTTCTGCCTCAGGCTGGCCTTGGCCAGGCCTTTCCAACCAGACGAGCTTCTGCACTACTTCAAGCCTAACTCTCTAGCATGCTCTACACTGTGCTTGGGAGAAGTTGCAGCTACTGTGCCTCCAGACTTTGGTCTGTTTTTGTTTCTTTTTAAATAGACCAGGCCTCTTGTCCAGCTACCCTTAAACCTGGGCCTTTTCAGGCCATAAGCTTAGCTTCTAATTGTTGTAAGCTGGGTACCATAATGTTGCAGTAAATATATATTATTTGGGGGTTTCTACTCCACCTTAGATAATCTAGTTCCCAAAATAAAAGATGTGAAAACTTTATATTTCTAAGAAGCAGAAAAACCTTAGCAGATATCAACTGTCTATGTTATTGTTTATTCCCTATCAATAACCTCAATATATCACCTGTCAAGTTCTGTCTAGACTGCTTCTACTCCAACTGGAGGGCTCTCCTGGTCATGTACCCACAATACACCTACACCAAGGGGCTTCCTCCTCCTTCTCCTCCTCCTCCTCCTCCTCCTCCTC
>NW_022196903.1:3682744-3691227 GCF_008632895.1 Mastomys coucha
CTCCTCCTCCTCTTCCTCTTCTTCTTCCTCCTCTTCCTCCTAGGGAGATTTGGTAGAGGGAAGATATGGGATTGAAAGCTTTGTGGAAAGCAGGGAAGTTTGAACAATTGTACATCTAGTAAAGGGAAACCCAGAAAACCTAATATGTGCCTCAGCACCAGCAGGCAATGAAGACACAGCTTTTTGTCCTCTTCTGAGAAAGGGAACAAAGTGAGCTTCTTGAAACTTCATTATGCTGGGTACATACATTTTTTAGAACCTGAGGTTTCAATCTTTAGCACCGCAAAAAGTGGGAAATTACATCCAAGGAGGTAGTATTGAGGGTTTTGAGGTTAGCAAAATGTCTGGCTCATCTATAAGAAGTGAGAATAAGGCCACTTTAAGAAAAGCCTTTTAACCCAAGGCAGAATAAATTCCCACAGTTAAAACCAATCTACCAGGAAATCAGTAAAACCAAAAATTAAAACATTAAGAAAGGGTTTAAAACAACGAATAAGACTTTAAGATTTGAAGTGTGTGTGTGTGTGTGTGTGTGTGTGTGTGTGTATGTGTGCGTGTGTGTATTCACTGAAACAGAAATCTCAGTGTAAAGTCTCAACTAATAGATCAAGATCCAATTAAACAAAACAACAATGAAACTAAAATGGAATGTAGGATAGGTAGAGAAATACATTGGGCCAAAAGATAAAATTTTAAAAGACACAGAGGTTAAAAGAGAAGATTCGACAGCATGTAAGATTGCCACTGGAATCCCAGAGTGCAAGCAAGCTGCCTGTCACTGCATGTGCCAATGAGCAATGAGAGACAACCACTGAATCCTTAAGCAGCACTCTATTTAAGGAGCCAGCAATCTGCTAAGGCAGTGGGGTAGCACTCCTAAAACATCTGGCATTTCCAGCTGACAGGCTTTATTGAAGAAGATGGGGAGTAAAGGTGAAGGCAGCTGGCGGAGGTCAGGCACTCCCTTCTGGTCAGGTGCCCAACCACATTTTTGAGACTTGTTTAGCTTGTGTCTCTCTTGATAGCATCCCTTCCAACCTTCCCTATTCTCTGGACACCTGAGCTCAGACACTCCAGAGTCTAGTTAGTCCTTGATGGCATCAGTCTCGAACTCCCAGCTGCCACCTGGGCTGGAGAGTTAACTCAGAACAAGCAAGCCATTAACAGTATGCATGTGTTAAGCCATCAATTACATATATTTGAATATGCCCTACAATCAGAACACAAAATGCCTCTATACTTTCCCATCCCTGTCATGAAATCTAGATGAAAGTGATAATCAGCATTTAAAGAATAGTGAAGTGTTTCTAGAATGAATGAAAGATATGTAGTCTGTCTGTCTATATATCATCTGTCTGTCTGTATCATCTATATCTACCAACTATATCTATCATCTCATCTATCTATATCAATCATTATTTATCTATATCTATCATCTATCAATCATCTATCTATCTATCTATCTATATCTATCATCTATCTATCATCTATCAATCATCTATCTATCTATCTATCTATCTATCTATCTATCTATCTATCTATATCTATCACCTGTATCTGTCTGTCTGTCTGTCTGTCTATCCAGCTCATAGAGGATTTTCTGAAGAACAAAGCTTCTATAAACAGACAGGAAGATCGGCTTTGTCATCGGGTTGATTGCAGAGCCTTGCAAACCAGTAAGCAGCAATAATGGGATTCAAATGTGCATCTCTGAAACTTTAAAGACCATTTGCCTTCCAAGTGCTCGATTTTGCTCCACGGTATATTTTTCTTTTCATCTCCTGGTGAGATATTCTCAGCCTACATGAAGTGCTGCCCTGAGTATTTTACTCAGTCCTAAACCACAACTTTTCATCTTTATCCATTGAATTTTTGAACTTTCAATATATTATTCATTCAACAAATATTTATTGAGAAATTTCTACCCACAAGGCATTGTTCAAGGGTAAGAAAACTAAAAACAACCGACCAAGCAAACAAAGAACACCTCTATAGTGTTCATACAAAAGACTAAGAAGCAACAATCTCAATACATCCAAAGTCAGCACGCTTTCTGGCTACTCATGCACTAAATCAGTTATTAAACATGTACAATCAATGACATCTTGGGTATATCAGTTTTTCTGTAATCTTGTACTTCTTTTTGATGTGATCTCCTGAACTCGTCCTGTCTCCCAGTCTGAACCATCTTTTACTTGATGGAGAAGCAGCAGATGCCTCGGTGGGTGAACTCCTGACTCTTTCAGATTAGTGAGATGTGCCTTAATGACTGTTTCCTCTGGGGAAAATGTTTTTGTTCTTCTTTAACATTCCTGTCATGTTGCAAGGAATCCTGATTATTCTGCAAGAATGTGATGTTCTACTCTCGTTTTTTACTCTTTAAAAAATAAATGCCTTGTTACTGTCAAAACAACAACAATGAAATAGGTTTACCTGAGATTTCAGATGCTGTCACCTAATTTCTTTGTGAGCCACACATCCTTCCTAGTCAAAAACAGTGATTTTTACCTCCACTGGGCAACATGAACCCTGTATGCATAAACTGGCACTTACAAGAGTTCTCATGTCCATCATATTAAAATACATACATATATATATATATATATATATATGAATGTTTCCCAAAAATAAAAATAAAAGATGAAATGATTCCATTAAAGATGTAAAATTTAGTTTTTGAAGCAAAGAATTTAAATATAGATCTAATTTTACAACCCAAGAAATCAGTATCAGTTATTACAGTAGAATATTAAACCAATTGGCTTCTTATAAAAGCCAAGCAAAGTAAGTAATGCAAACATAAACTGTTGATTTATATAAAATTTTGTAATAACCTTCCACTGGGACTATGTCACATGTAACAAAGATGAACAGTGTACCCCTGCAGTCCCAAGATATGCTATTTTAACACATGTGTCATTTCGTGCTTAAGACACTGAAAAACAGCATGGTACAAGAGAGCCCTCTTTCTCAAAGCAGGGTATAAACCTTCTCTCATGCTGGGGGAAACATTCCTTTTTAAAAAATAAATTCTAAATAAAATATAATTGCTTTGTTCTCCAATTCTACTTTTAGTTCCTCCTATGTGCCCCCAAGTTCTCAATTTGACACCCTTTGTTTTTCTTTTAACAATTTTACCACTAGAGATAACAAATGGAGGCCAGGAAAACTCTATATACACAGACCTCATTAAAATGATTTTAAGTTCTGGTCAGTGGTGGCTCATGCCTTTAATCCCAGAACTTGGGAGGCAGAGGCAGGCAGATTTCTGAGTTTGAGCCCAGCCTGGTCTACAGAGTGAATTCCAGGACAACCAGAGCTACACAGAGAAACCCTGTCTCAAAGCTCCCCCCCCCAAAAAAATTTAAGTTTATTTTGATCTCTGTGTTTTTAAAGATGAGCCTATGTTTGTAACTTCTCTATTTTGCCTTTAAACCTTGAGCATATTCCCTTATATTTGCCACATTTGGGGATTTTTTCCCTTTCTGGCAGGGCTACGATGTAAAAATCTGTGTATTTTTTAAAAAAATGTATGTTTTCAAATTAATTTTTAATTAAGCAAACAAAGTATTAGTTATCATTAAGAAAATGTTATTTATATACATAGTTTTAGTTAGTTCTTATTCATCGCTCACTGCTCTGCTCTGTACATTTGTGTACTATGTGAGTGTGTGTGCAAAAGAGAGTGCAGATTGATGCCTTCTGTCTTCTATCACTCTAAGCCTTTTGTCTTGAGACAGGCTCTTTTCCTGAATCTGGAGCTCACTGGCTTGTCCAGTGAGTTGGAGAGCTCCTGTCATCGCGACTTCCCTAATCAAGGCTAGAGGCTCATGCCACAGCACCTGGCTTTTTGCATGGGTGGCTGTGTTTTGAACTCAGGGCAGGCATTAACTGAGTCATCTCGCCAGCCTCAGTCCCTTCTACTTGTTTACTTGTGATCTCCAGTAATTCTTTATGAGATTTTTTTGTTTCCTCTTTAAGGGCTTGAACCTCTTTACCTGTATTCTCCTGCATTTCTTTAAGGGAGTTATTCATGTCCTTCTTAAGTTCCTCTATCAGCATTGTGAGATATGATTTTAGATCCAATTCTTGCTTTTCCGGTGTTTTGGAATATCCAGGACTTGTTGCAGTGGGAGTACTAGGTTCTAATGAAGCCAAGTAGTCTTGGTTTCTGTTGGTAGGATTCTTGCGTTTGCCTTTCGCCATCTTTTGATTTTTGCTGTTAGATGCTCTTAGTGTCTCTGGCTAGAGCTTGTCCTATCCCTGCCGCCCTGCAAGTCCCCTGGGACTTGTGGGGCCTGTGCCTTCTGGATGGCTGCTCCCATTTTAGAAACTCACTGGAGAGAAAATGGCAAATCTCACCTGAGTCTCTGGGTTAAAGTGCTACCTGGAGGTAGGCCCTCCACTTGCAAGGAAGGGGCAGAGAATGAAGCTGATCCACCTCTGTCACTTGGAAGCTGAGAGGATCCTGTCCCTGCCACCCTGCAACTCCCCTGTGACTTGTGGGGCCTGTGCCTCCCGGCTGGCTGCTCCCGTTTTAGAAACTCACCAGAGAGAAAATCCCCTCTTTCTATTTTTAACACACTCACACACACACACAATTTAGAAGTCTAGTGCACTATCTAATACACATTAGCTTTTGATGTTAGTGCACATTGTAGTCATCATTGTTTTAGTTTAGTTTTTCACTATTGTACAATATTGAACTATACCATTATACTATAGTTTACTCTACTATTTAAGGATTGAGATCTTGCTCCTGTTTGTTTCTGTTATGAACAACTGCTGCAGTGAACATTCCCATACATAATGACTGCTGTATATAAACAAAGATCTGGAGTATATTCTTTGACTAGAATGGCCTAAACCAGTTCACTGTTATCCAAGACAGTTGTATGAGCTTACATCACCTGCTTCCATTTGTCTCTGCTGCTCATCACTTAGTTTGGTCAGACCTGTTTTTTTTTCCTCCCAGTCCCATGACTATAACAAGGTATATCACTGAGAACAAATCTCTATACATAGCTATAAGATGGAAGATCATTGGATATTTATGGCTATGTATGCAATCCAAGAGACAATACAAAAAGTTTTTTATTTGTATTTTTCTGTCAACACATAAGGTTTTATGTATTAAAAACCCTTCATCTGCTCAAGAATCAATGGGGGTGACCTTAGGTGTAACTCACAGCATTGGGGATATGGAACCTGAAGAAGGCACGTCTTGTAGCCAGACAACCCAGATAGCAACCTTCTCACAAAAGTTTCAACCCAAAATTTATCCTATGCAAAAGAAATGCAGGTTTGGGGATAGAACAGAGACCGAGGGAATGGCCAACCAATAACCGGCCCAACTTGAGACAAACAGAGACAAACATAGGTAAACACCAATCCCTGACACTATTAATGATACTTGGTTAGGCTCACACTCAGGAGTCTAAGATGGCTGTGCTCTGAGAGGCTCCACGCAGCAGCTGACATGCACAGACACCCACAGCCAAACAATGGATGAAGCTTGGTGATGCATATGGAAGAACAGGGGGAAGGATTTTGGGCTCTGAAGATAGGAACTCCCCAGGAAGACCAACAGAGTCAACTAACCTGGACCCTTGAGACTCAGTGACTGGACCACCAACCAAAGAGTAAATATGGGCTGGACCTAGACCTCACTGCACATTTGTAGTAGATGTGCAGCTTGGTACCATGTGAGTCATGAACAACTTGAGCAGGGGCTATCCCAAAAGTTGATGCCTGTGCATGGAATATGTTCTTCTAGCTGTGCTGCCTTGTCTACCTCAGTAAAACAAGATGTTCCTAGCCTTGCAGAGACTTGCTGTGCCAGGGTGTGTGTGGGGAAACCCAGGGGGATTCCCAGTTGATCAGAGAAGAGGAAGGAGCTGGGGGAAGGATTATGGGAGGGGGTGACTGGGAGGGGGGTGGTGATTGGGATGTAAAGTGAATAAAACAAACAAACAAACAAACAAACAAATAAACAGCCTCACCCTTCGTGTGCTTTATGTTGAGTAAACCATAATTTTATTTCTCAGTTTGTGGTTGATTTTTCATATCCATAGATTTTTCAGAAAAGGATTATTAATTATAAAATAAATGTCTTATTTTCCATTATAAATTACATAATTTTTGATAATTTGCTTGTGGAAACCCTAGGAGATAGTGGTCATTTGCTTATAATTTCTTTGAAAATTTGTCATGTTTTACCTTCAGATTAAATATAATATGTCAGAAATTGATTTTTGTGTATGTATGATTAAGGATCAGTTTTAGGCATTTTCCTTATGGAGAAGCAATACTACCAGAACCACTGCTTAAGGATCTTTCCATTCACACTAAGTATGAGCTCAGTTGTAGTTGTATCTTATGCAAGTTTCAGCCCACAGGTAATCTCTTTATTTTACTTCCTGTCATGGTGCTCTATTAATTGATATTTGCCCAAATTACATAGTTTCAATCACTATACATTTTTCTTTTAAGAAAATTCTCCTTCTTTTGTCTTTATTTTCAATATTGCCTTCACTTTCACTCTTTACGCCTTCATCCTACAAGCAATTTCATGAAAATCAGGGACAAGATTAGGCTGTCTGCTCTCTCCCTATCTATTCAGGGTCGTACTTGAAGTTCTAGCAAAAGCAATCAGACAACTAAAGGAGGTCAAGAGGACACAAATTGAAAGGAAGAAGTCAAAGTATCTCTTTTCCCAGATATTATGATAATATACTAAGTAACTCCAAAAATTCCACCAAAATATTTCTACAGCTGATAAACACATTCAGCAAAGTAGATGGATACAAAATGACTGCAAAAACATCATTCTATCAAAAGTAGCCCTCCCTTATACAATCAATAAACAGGCTGAGAAAGAAATGAGAGAAGCAACAGTCTTCATAATAGTCACAAATAATATAAAATATCTTGGTATAACTCTAACCAAGCAAGTAAGAGAGTTGTATGTCAAAAACTTCATGTCTCTGAAGAAAAAAAATTGAAGATTTCAGAATATAGAAAGGCTCATGTGTTGGTGGGATTGACATAGTAAAAAATGGCCATCCTACCAAAAGCACCTTCAAATTCAGTGCAATTCCCAGCAAAATTCCAACATAATATTTTATAGATTTTAAAAGAGCAATTCTCAACTTCATATGGAAAGCTGGAAAATCAAGGATAGCTAAAACAATTCTGTACAATAGAAGAATTTCTGGATGTATCACCATCCCTGATTTCCAGCTGTACTTCCGAGCAATATTAATGAAAACTGCATGGTATCAGCACAGAGACAGACAAGACAGGTTGATCAATGGAATTGAATCAAAGACCTAGAAATAAACCCAGACATCATGCACACTTGACTTTTGAAAAAGAAGCCAACATCATACAATGGAAAAAAGAAAGTATCTTCAACATATGGTGCTGGTCTAACTGGATGTCTACATGTAGAAGAATACAAATAGATGCATATTTATCACTCTGCACAAAACTCATGTCTAAGCGAATCAAGACTGCCACATAAAACTGGATACATGAAATCATAATAGAAGACAAATTGAGGAGCTACCTTGAACACATATGTACAGGAGACAACTTCCAGACCAGAACAACAACAGCTCAGGCATTAATATCAACAATCAATGAGCTCAAGAAACTCAAAACTTCAATAAGGCAAAGGACACCATCCATCTGACAAAATGGCCTACAGAATTTACCAACCCTACATCTGACCGAAGGTCAATATCCAAAATATATAAAGAACTGAAGAAATTAGACACCAAATAAAAACCATAACCCAATTAAAATGGGGTACGACCATTTGCCTGCAAAATTCATGATGTCTTTGCTTTTAATAGCTGAATAGTATTCCATTATGTAGATGTACCACATTTTCTTTATCCATTCTTCAGCTGAGAACATCTAAGTTGTTTCCAGTTTTTGGCTATAATGAATAAAACTGCCATGAACACAGTTGAACAAGTGTCTTTGTGGGATGGTGGAGTATCTTTTGTTTTTATGCCCAGGAGTGGTATAGCTAGGTCTTGAGGTAGAACTATTCCCGGTTTTCTGAGAAACTGCCAAATTCATTTCCAAAGTAATTGTATGTGTTTGCACTCCCACCATCAATAAAGAAGTGTTCCTTTGTTCCATATCCTCACCAGCATGTGCTATCACTTGAGTGTTTGATCTTAGACATTCTGATGGCTACACGATAGAACCACTTGCATTTCCCTGGGGGGAGTGGTGCTTCCCCTCTCAGATGAGAAGGGAAGGGAAGAGAAGAGGGAGAGTTGGAGCTGAGAGGAGAGAAGGGAAGGGGGTTGCAATTGGGATATAAAGTGAATAAATTAATTAAATAAAATTAAAATTTTGAGATTGTAATGTAATTATATTTCTTCTTTCCTTTCCCCCTTCCAGACTCTCCCATATTCTCCTCCCTGATTTTTTTTTTTTTTACATTTGAGAAATATATTTTTATT
>NW_022196903.1:3692244-3696802 GCF_008632895.1 Mastomys coucha
AGTATGGGCCTTGAATTCCTGATCTTTCCAAGACTTTTATCATGAAGGGGTGTTGGATTTTGTCAAATACTTTTTCAGTATCCAGTAAGATGATCATATGATTTTTTTCTTTCAGTTTGTTTATGGAATTGCAAGCTGGTACAACCACTCCAGAAATCAGTTTGGCAGCTTCTCAGGAAATTGGACATAGTATTACCAGAGGACCCATCTATACCACTCCTGGGAATATACCCAAAAGATGCTCCAACATGTAATAAGGACACATGCTCCACTACGTTCATAGCAGCCTTATTTATAAGAGCCAGAAGCTGGAAAGAACCCAGATATCTCTTAACAGAGGAATGGATACAGAAAATGTGATACAATGGAGTACTACTCAGCTATTAAAAAATGAAATTATGAAATTCTTAGGGAAATGGATGGATCTGGAGAATAGTATCCTGAGTGAGATAACCCAATCACAAAAGAACACAAATGGTATGCACTCTCTGAAAAGTGGATATTAGCCCAGAAGCTCAGAATACCCAAGATACAATCCACAAACCACAAGAAACGCAAGAAGAAGGAAGACCAAAGTGTGGATGCTTCATCCCTTCTTAGAAGGGGGAACAAAATACCCATCGAAGGAGTTGCAGAGACAAACTATGGAGCAGAGACTGAAAGAAGGACAATACAGAGACTGCTCCACCTGGGAATCCTTTCCATATTCAATCACCAAACCCAAATACTATTGTGGATGCCAGCAAGTGCTGGCTGACAGGAGCTTGATATTGCTGTCTCCTGAGAGGCTCTGCCAGTGCCTGACCAATACAGAAGTAGAGATTCACAGTCATCCATTGTACTGAGCACAGGGTCCCCAATGAAGGAGCTAGAGAAAGAACCCAAGGAGCTGAAGAGTTTGCAGTCCCTTAGGAGGAACAACAATATGAACTAACTAGAGCTCCCAGGGACTAAACCATCAACCAAAGAAACAGACATGGTGAGACTCATGGTTCCAACAGCATATGTATAGCAGAGGATGGCCTAGTCAGTCATCAATGGGAGGAGAGGCCCCTGGGTCCTATGAAGGTTTATGCCCTAATGTAGGGGAATGCCAGGGCCAGGAAGTAGGAGAAGGTGGGTTGGTGAGCAGGGGGATCGGGGAGGAAACTGGGTTTGTTTTTTGGAAGGCTTACCCAGGAGAGGAGATATCATTTAAAATGTAAATAAAGAAAATATCTAATAAAAAATAAAAATAAAAACTAAAAAGAATCACCTATCAGACATAAAAAGAGAGCCCCTCATAATTACTTTGACCATCATGATTAGGCTAGGTCTGGTGGGAGCAGGGACTGATTGATATATCCTTGCTAGCCCTACAGAGTTGCAGCTATGGCAACTTAAAAACAGCCATAGATAAAGAAAAAAATTGATGTTATTATGTAAATCATTCTGAAGTAGTCAAAGACTCACTGGCTAGATTAAGAGAAAATTTAGATAAATGACAGAAAGAGATATGCAGCCCATGGATGGTTGAATCATGGTTTATTTATTATCTCCTCTGTTTGACTACCCTGACTTCTACCCTGCTTGGTCCCCTACTCATACTACAGTTGCTATTAACTTTTAGTCCCCACATACTAAGCAGAGTAATGCAGTTTATAAAAGAAAAAATAGGGACAATACAGCTCATGGTACTTAGATCCCAATTTACAGAACTAACACCTGAATGAAGAGAAGAACAGCCTGAAAATATCCTCCTCATCTCATTGGGAGGCCCAATGACTGGGCTTCCTAAGAAGCCAGAGGAAAGGGGGAATTGTAAAGCCCAACCAACTCTGCTTTTGAAGAAACTGCATGTTGTGTGAGACCAAGAACTAAACTTCAATTCCTGGAATAAAATCACCGAGTCCTCCTGAGCAAGCATCCTAGGACAACCCACTCTCTTAACAACAGCCAGTCAGACTACAATAGTAGGACCAAGATACATATAGATAGCTTAAGACATCCTGCAGAGAATAGATAACTTAGCCATCCTGTTTGTCAGTTGGTTTTGTCCCCGAGTTTGGTTCCTGCCTATTAAGCCAGAAATGCAGTTTAAGCAATATTAACTTGCTGACTGGTATGGAAATTCCCCAAGCTTGCTGTAACTATAAATAAATAAATACCCTGTACCCCTAGACTTGGGGGTCCCACTCTGGCCCACTGTGACAGGGATGGAAGAGGCCTTGCTCGAGCGCTCGTTCGTAATAAAGACCCTATGGGTTTAAACCACAATTGGCTCCTTGTTTGTCTTTCTTTAGGGTATAACAGGGAGAGAGAGAGAGAGAGAGAGAGAGAGAGAGAGAGAGAGAGAGAGAGAGAGAGAGAGAGAGAGAGAGAGAGAGAGAGAGAGAGAGAGAGAGAGCTGTCTGGATTATACAGGGAAGAGCTTTTGGGGAAAGGGCCTAGCCCCTGGGCTGGAAAGTTTAGAGGTTAGGGCAGGGTATGCCAGGTAGGGACTAAGGAATGATGGGAGAACCTGGAGGACAGGCCTGCTTTGGTAAGTGAAATATGCACCTCAGTTCCTTGTTCCTCCTCTGAAACCAAACCCAAGCCATGAGGACCTTGGGTTTACTGTTGAGCTAGCCACCATGGGTCCTAAGTGCCCCTGTCCACCTGCAGACTTTCTTCCTTTCTAAGCCATCAAGTATTATCATAGTGTGAAGTTGGCCTATTTTCATGCTTGCCCCTGTCCACCTGCAGACTTTCTTCCTTTCTAAGCCATCAAGTATTCTCATAGTGTGAAGATGGTCTATTTTCATGCTTGCCCCTGTCCACCTGCAGACTTTCTTCCTTTCTAAGTCATCAAGTATTCTCATAGTGTGAAGATGGCCTATTTTCATGCTTAACATTTACTTTGAATTTTTCTTTTAATTTTGATTTGGTTATAACAATTTTATATTTCAATTGTGGTTTCACCTTTAACTATGGGTAATTAAGGAATGTGTTTAAATTTTAAGTGCAACAGGTTTGTAAAGATTCTCTTCTCATAATTCTTATCTAATTTAACTTTCTTGAAGTCAAATACAAAGGTATGTGGGATACAGACTTTAAAGATAGGCTTAAATCTGACTCATAATGTATTACTAATTGGCCCATGTGTGCCTGCAAACACCTATATCCTGTATGTATGCCTTCCCATGGTGCTGCTTAAATCTTCTTGCTCTGATTTTACTCCTATTATTTTTATTAGATGTTTTCTTTATTTACAAAATCTCCTTTCCCAGGTTCCCCTCCAAAAGAAAAAAATAAAAAGAAAATAAAATAAGAAAAAAAAATAAAAATAAAAATACCCCCAAAACTCCTATTTTAAACACAATTCCTGGTACAAGTATAATACAATCTCTTGCTAAACTGGCACATTGATCCTTATAATTTTGCTCTTTATATTTGAAAGCTTAGTGGTACTTCTTTCTACTTGGTGACACATTTGTGACCTGGCTTATTTTTTATGTTGCTTTTGTCTTAAACTCTATTTTACTGATATCATTTTGGCCACCTGAATTTTTATTTCTTTTTCTTATTTTTCAAAACAGGGTTTCTGGCTGTCATAAAACTTGCTCTGTAGACCAGGCTGGCCTCAAACTTCTTCCTCCCAAGTTCTAGATTAAAGGAGTGAGCCACCGAGCTCAGTTTCTATCCTAGTTTCTTTACTAGTATTATCCCAGCTTATTTTTTAATATCTTCATTTATTACTTTTAAGTGGCTTTAGTTTTGTTGTTTATTGGTACATAGTATAGTGTAGGACTAGGTGCTCAGAATGAATAAAAAGACAAAAGAAAAAAACCCAGTTGGATGAAGGATGGAATGCTGAAAAAAATGTGCACATTAAAGTCTGTAGTCATGAGGCTTCAACATAAACAAGCCGTGTATTAGGAAAGGAATTAGAAGGCATTTGTGTTACATCTTAGTAGTGAATTATCCTACATTTTATCCACGTCATGAAATATTGAGGAAGGCTGAATTTAAAGGTGACAGAGTGATTAATTTTAGAGGAGAAGTTTTATGACATCATAGTTCTCAGGCTATGCGTGGTCATTCATGGCTACTTGTAATTTACCAAGAGGACTGGAAGTTGGAAGCAGAGCAGAAATGTCAGGGGTTCTGTAATCATCACAGCCGGCAGAGAAACCATATACTGAGATGAAGGATGACTTAGGGCTGGATGTGAGGTGAAGGATGACTCGATGCTGGAAGGGTGTTACATCAGGTGCTGGAGTAAAACTTCTGGAGTCTGACCAGTTAACTGAAAACTTTGGGGAGAAAAGTCTCCACATGATAATTATCACAAGAAAATTTCACAACAAGTTGTTACAACAAAGGGATAGCTTCATTCCCTGGCAAAATATCAAAGCACCTGTGACCTTTACAATAAGAATGACTTCTATTGACTGATAAACAGCCCCAAGGATAAGGGCCTAGGGAAGAAGGGTTTGCAATAAGCATAAGGATAGAGTTTATTGATAGAAGATGCAAAGTACTTGGGACTTCTTTCATAAAGAAGTTTTCTGTTCATTGAGAGACAAAGCTCAGGATA
>NW_022196903.1:3696812-3725467 GCF_008632895.1 Mastomys coucha
CTCATCAGGTTGTTAGGCAACATCCACTCCAGTCTGGGTGAAACAGCATTATCTCCCACCCTTGAAGAAAATAGGCCTCTGTGTTTAACGATTCTGGTTCCTCCAAAGCTTTCTCTAAGCTGTACATCCTACAAAGAAATGTTTGAAAAATACATAATCTCTCTAGAAAAGGAACAAGTTGACAGTTGTATATGTGAATGGTATGTTTTCCAAAGAAACCTGCCCTGTTAATAAACAACACAAAACAAGAACTTGGCATCAGAACAATAAGTAAGACTCTTTGATTCCATCTCAGAAATTACCCAGGCTCCACCCATTATCGACTTCAGAGTATAAAAACTTGAAACTCACTAGATTGCCTTCTTTAAAGATTTTCATTTTTAATATTGCAGATTTTATCCAATGCCTTGTACGTAAAAAGCAGCCACTAAAAGATCTAGGTGTATAGCCAGCAAATTGGAAGATGTTGTCTTGAAGCAGGTTGTTCTTGAGATGCCCTGCTTGCATGGGCTCCCTAGGAAGTATTTTATGAACTTTAACTACCAGGGCTGAGAGGCTACATGCTACATGCTAGAGCTGGCAAAAGAAGGTAGGATCACTCACGTGATATCGGGTTTCCAAGGATGACTTGAGAGTTAAGACATCATAGAGACACTTTGATTTTTAAGGAAGGTCTGGGAGAACAGACAATATGCAATAGGGTCATGTACATTTGTGCATGGAGATGTTTTTTCTTGTTGATCTTCTGATAAAATATTTCAGAAAATCAACATTAAAAGCATTGATTTTTTGTTAGTAGCACACGCGGTTGCCACAAAATCACTAGCTGAAGCATGTAGAAATTTGTGAATTCAAAAAACCATTTTGTTTGTATTAGAGAACATGTTAATATATTAACATGTTTGCTACTTTACTGTAATATGATCATGCTAGCAGGTTTTGTTTCTGCTGGAGAAAGGACAATGATATAACTAGTACAATAACATAAAATCTCTTCTACTTTCTTCCAGAAAACTGGGTCCTACTGTTCTCTGTTTTTTCTACAAGTGCCTGTGAAGCACTGTTTTCTCTGTATGTATAAAGTAAGATTCCCTTACTTACCGCCGTTTATAGTGTTTATATGAAAAATGAATTCCTTCAGAACTCATAGGCAATGTGATCCACGTGAGACCTCTCTGCCTCAAAGACCTGAGTGTTACTTCCCCTGCTTCCTATTATCCAGGGAGACTATTCTTGTGGATTTTGATATTAGTGTTAAAAAATTCAAATCTATGTGTCTTCACTAGAGGTTCCATTGTTGTGATAAAATACCAGGACCAAAAGGAACTCGGGGAGGAAAGATTTACTTTTATTTTACAATTGTCCCTGAGGGACATCAGGACAGGAACTCAAGCAGGGCAGAAATCTGGAGGCAGGAACTGAGTGCAAGCTGGGGGGTGGGGGGATGCTGCTTACTGGCATGCTCCTCCTAGCTTGCTCAGCCTGCCTTTTAATTTATCCCTGGACCACCTGCCCTTGAGTAGCACCATCCACAATGGACTAGACCTTCCTATATCAATAAGTAATTAAGAAAATGCCCATAGTCTTGCTTATAGGCAGTCATAAAGAGGAGTTTTCTCAATTATGACTCTCTCTTCTTATATATGTCTAGGCTTGGGACAATTTAACAAAAACCATTCAGCATGCTTTTCTCTATGTGTTTCTGTGCTCAAGAATATATCCTTTTTTAAAACCTCATCTACCTTCACTAGAATAACCACTTTACAGATGCTGCTGTCTTGAACTGTTTTTCACTGAATCTTTTTAAAAATATTATTATTATTATTATTATTATTATTATTATTATTATTATTATCATCATCATCATCATCACCATTATTACTTCATTTTACATCCCAGTCACCCTCTCCCACAATCCTTCCCCTCATCCCACCTTCTCTTCTGAGTGGCATGTCAAGTCTCTGTGGGGCTAGGCACATCCTCTCTGATTGAGGTTAGACAAGGCAGCCCAGCTAGAATATATCCCATGTAGAGGCAACAGCTTTTGACATATTCCCTGCTCCAGTTGTTCAGGACCCACATGAAGACCAAGCTGCACATCTGCTACATATGAGCACGAAGGCCTAGGTCCAGCCCGTGTATGCTCTTTGGTTGGTGTTTCAGAGTCTGAGAGCCCCAAGGATCTGGGTTAGCTGACTCTGTAGGTCTTCCTGTGGAGTTCCTATTCCCTTTGGGGCCCACAATCCTTCCCCCTACTTTTCTATAAAAGTCCTCAAACTTCATCTATTGTTTGGGTGTGGGTGTCTCTATCTGTCTGAGTCAGATGCTGAGTAGAGCCTCTCAGAGGATAGTTATGCTAGGGCTAGAATTCTAGTAAGCTCAGGGATATCTATCTATCTATCTATCTATCTATCTATCTATCTATCTGTCTATCTATCTATCTACCTATCTAGCTACTGTTTATCTTCCCAAGAAGAGTTTGATGTCAGCGAAGAATACTGAAATCATAAGAATAAGGAAATTGGCATGAATAAGTCACTAGAAGGTTGTGCAGAAAGGTTATTAGATCACATGCTACAGCTGGTATATGTTGGAGACAAATGGGCAGACACTCTGTCACTTTTCCCCTTTAGACAGTCTTAGTCACAACTCTCATTATGAGTGTACCAGGCCTGTTGACTTTGTTTTGAAAAAGCTACAGGTATATATAAATCCATTTATCTTTAAAAAATATTGAATAATATAAGTAACTTTTCCTGACAAGTTGAAGTATAAGGCATATGGCAGGATAGAATTTTCTTTAATTGTATGGTTTTAGTTTTCCCAGAGTTGCACTATGTGGCTCTTGTCATTTCACACAGCATTTCTGTTGACATCTGTCACTGAGTCTTTTCCCTGAAATGTTAGGAGTTTAAATTGTTAGATTTTTTTCCCTCACCGATCTTCAGCTATAACTCACATTACATCAGTAAAGAAGACCAAGGGAACATAGGTATAGGTCAGCTGGTAGAGCGCCTGTAGGCAAAAGGCCTTGAGTTTGATCACCAGCTCCACATAAGCTAGATGTGATAGAACATGTAGCAATCCTAGCACTTGGAATGTGGAGGCAGGAGAATTAGAAATGCAAGAACATCTTTAGTTACCCAGTGAAGTTGAGATGAACCTTGGCTATATGAGACCCTGACTCAAAAGAACACAATTCTGTGATGGGTACAACACAGTTTCCAATTCATTTATCTGTAGTATGAAATCTCTTTGTGTAGCATCATCCTGAATCCAAAAATGCAAGGAAAGATTGTCTACTTCAAAGTGATAAAAGTACAGTTCACGCTGAGACACATGGAGAAACAGCAGGACAAATTGATCAGTGTGGCTTTTCTCTTGATCTGAAAAACAAACCAAATCCTTCTGAGATTCTTAAACACAAGTGAGTTCAAGACCTCTGCCACTACATTTTAAATAATGCAAATTTATTTGAGTTCTAGTTTCAGAGAAAACAAGAATTAATATTTTAAAAGGGCCTTTTCCTGCAAATTCTATTGTCAGGCAATACTTGACAATGAAGAAAAATTGTTTAAACTGCCTCACCTTCCAGGAGAGAACAAATGAACTTGTATGATCATGTTAGAGTATGCATAAATGCAAAACAGCATCATAATGAAGGGAAGCAGCTAGGACATCGAACACTCTGCTCCTCTTGGGAAAATGAAAAATCAAGCCAATCATGCTTTACTTAACGGTACCTTTTAATTCTTTCAGAGGAAGCCTGAGGTTACTGGGTAACATAATAACAATATAGCATCGAAAAGATGATAAAAAGCTGGAAATGAATCAGTAGAGGTGAAGGTTCATGGAGAAATATTAGTCTTTGTTAATATTCACTATCAGTGAAGTAGACACAACGGAGAAGCACACATGACAGAGAGATAAGGCATGGATGCCACATAGGTAATAATGGGTACTAATGGATGGTGAGAAAGGACTACAACCATTTTGCCTTACTTACATTAACTTGCTCTGTAAATTAGGACCAGACACTGAGCTAATGATTTGTTTCTAAAATGTACTTGTTTGGGCTTCCCAATAACATGGTGCTCCATCACTGATCTTTGACTCAAATTGACAATGAAATTCAAAACCATGTATCAGAATATCCCCTGCTATTCTGAGAGGTCTGTACCCTGCATTCACCCCTGCCTTCTTTAACAGAAGGGGTTAGGGTACATGTGGGTCATATCCAAAAGTCATGTCATCAGATCATGCTTTCCTTCAAGGGGACAATTTATCAGTTACTTTTCACTTTGATGTAATAAAATGTTTGACCAAAGCAACTTAAAAGAGGGGGGATTTATTTTGGTTCCAGGTTTAAGAACCTGTCATGGCAGAAAGGGATGGCAGTGGGTGTGTGAGGAAGTTGGTCATCTTGTGCTTAATGTGAGAAAGCAGAGAGAGATGGAAGCTAGGGTTTTGTTTGCCTTTCCCTTGGGAACTCAGTCCATGGAATGGTGTCAAACATATTCAAGGCAGGTCTTCCCATGTCAGTTAAATCTCTCTGCGGACGCCCTCACATACATGCCCAGATGTGTCTCCCAGGTGATTCTAAATCCAGTCAAATTGACAGTGAGGATTAATCATCACAGATACTCATTTATTTATAACCCATCATCTCCAGATTCTTTTATATTTTCTAGATTTCCCCAAAAATATGGGACCAGTTCTGATTTTTGTCACTTTGCTGAACTTTTCACAGTGCTCTCAAAAGCACCCATATTTCTGGAACATAATTGCCTGACATCATATCCTATTAACGTTCCCACCACAGAGACCTACACACAGACCTTCAATTTAAACCTACTGTGACAAGGCTTAGCTTCCCAAAACTTCCTATGTTCTTACTTACCATCTAGTAAGCTTATTAGCCACAAAACAACCTACTTAATACTGGATAGATACTCAAGGATTTTGCTTTACAAAATATACATTTAAAAATAATAATGTAGATTTCATTGAAAACACACTAGAAACATTTGCCTTTTACTAGTGCCTACATTAACCGCTTTTACTTCAAGAATAATTACTCTCTAATGCTTCATGTTACTATACATATACAGAGTTTTTCAAGGCAATGCACAAGGGATTTGGAACACTTGAGAGTGAACTGTTATATAGCAATTTATGCTGCACCAAAAACTCAGTCAAAGAACAAAGTTTTGTGCATGTGTAAAAGTTGTTTATTTTTTCTGTTTAGAAGAAAAATAAATAGGTATATTATATTGTAGCCACACAATTGAGTTCCATATATCAGTTTTAAAATTATGGTAATTTAAAGTTCTGAATTTTTGTTCCAAATCTTTATCCAAGTCTCCTGGTTTAGAAAGACTTCAGCATCGTTCTAGGCAGGGTTGTTTTTAAGGACAATGAAGCCTAATGTCCTCAGAGGTCACATCAAGTAAAGGATTTCTTTTTATTCCAGAAGTCCAGGTCATACCTTAAATTCAATTATATTCCTTCCAGAGTGGAATAAACGCATGGGGCATATCACTGAAGCTTAAGTACTAGTTACATTTTGGCATCATCTGGGGGACCTTTTGAAACCATTGTGTTGAGACCTCTATTTCCTGGATTAAATCAAGACTTTTAAGATGGAATCTGAGCATCCAATTCTTTTTTCTCCTGAGCACCCTATTCTAGGTGACTATAATGGGTACCAGATCACCCAAACTGCTCTAAAGTTAAGGTTGCATAAGGCAAGCCGTAGAATAATGCAGTAAGGCGATATACTGGACCCTAGATTCAAATGGAGCTAGCCTTTAAATCCTGAAAGTTATTTTAGCATTTCAGTCTCTCAAGTGGTGCTGAAGTCATGAGATGAAAACATCACACTGTTTCTCATAGGCTAGCTGGGTTGTATGACTCCAAACACCAGGCAATTCTACAGTGTGTCTAAAAGTCTGGTATATGATCCCCTTCTTCCAGCTCTTTAACCTACTCCCTCCTGCAACTCATGCCCTCTCCTGGGCTCCTTCTGTCTCACCTCAGATCTTCTTGTGTTCTTTCTTTCTGAAGTATCATTTTTGTGACCTTCTATATGCTCATGGCTGATACTTTGGCACAGGCTTATAACACACAGAAGCAACTTGCTACGGTAATACATAGCTCAGTTGGGAAATGAGCCAGGCTTCTCTACATGAAGTTACTTTTACAGAACTTTCTACTCCATTGCATTGGTTGGATGTTTTACATGTCTGTATAATTAACTGAGAGACCAATATGTTTATAAGATATTGGTAAAATGTAATAATTTCAAAGCAAAACTTTATGAGACCAAACAACAATGTTGCTCTCTCTATATGTGAATCCTAACATTACTAAGATAATTTAAATACAATAAAGTTATTAAAAGAAGTCCAGAAGAATCCAGATTATGTTATAGTTATTACTTTTACTATTACTATTATTATCTTAACAGGTTTTTTTAAACTTTTACTGCATTATGATGAGAAAACTTACATGATTTCAATTTATCCGAATTTGTTATCATTTAAAAACATATTTTAAGTAAATAGAATTAAATCACATTCTTGTTTCCCTTTTGTACCCCAACTACTCCTAGAGACCCCCTCTTCAATACCTATAATATCTTTTTTGTCATGTTCCTTATAATTTATAAAATATTACAACAATAAAAATGAGTATTATAAAACAACAATCAATTTAACATTGTTATGTAGATGCTTACTGAATATACAATACTGAAAATACATATGTTTTTCTCAGTATAAATTTTAAATAATTCCAAATATATTAACTATATATTTCAAAATAATACATCACTACTAGTATTTTCTATTTCAGTCTGGTGATGGTTAGAGCCTACCAGAGGAGAGTTGTGCTAGGCTCCTGTCTGGAAGCATAACAATATCATTAATAATGTCAGGTATTGGTGCTTGCTTATGGGATGGTTTTCAAGTTGGAACAGTTTTGGTTGGCCATTTCCTCAGTCTCTGCTCAATCCCTGTATTTCTGTTACACAAGACAAACTTTGGGTTGAAAGTTTTGTGGATGGGTTGGTGTCTTTATCCCTTCACTGGGAATTCTACCTGGCTACAGGAGGTAGTCTCTTCAGGTTCCATGTCTATACTTTTAGACATCTCAGCTTCACCTACACTGACTCTGGGGAGCCCCTCTATCCAGGTCTGTGGAACTTTCTAGAGATCTCCTGCCCACCCAGCAGCTACAGACTTACATTCGTCCTCCTGGCCCTCTGGACCTCTCTCCTATTTCTCCCTGCACCTGATCTTGCCTACCCATTCCTTTTTCCCTCCATTCTCCCACCCAGTCCCCTCCCTCCCTCTGCCTCCTATGACTATTTTGTTTCCCCTTCCGAGTGTGATTTAAGCATACTTGCCTGGTCCTCTCTTCTCATGTGACTTCTTCTGGTCTGTGGGGTATATCATGGGCATTCTGTACTTTATGGTTTGAGTACATACCATGCATGTCCTTTTGGGTCTGGGTTACCTCACTGAGGAGGCTTTTTCTATCTAGTTCCATCTATTGCCTGCTAAATTCATGGTTTCCTCATTTTAATAGCTGCATAGTATCCCATTGTGTAACTGAGCCACATTATCTTTATCTTCTGTTGAAAATTCTCTGTTTAGATCTGTATCCCATTTTTAATTTAATTTTGTTTATTGGAGTTTAATTTCTTGAGTTCTTTATGTATGTTGGATATTAGCACTCTAACAGATGTAGGATTAGTGAAGATCTTTTCCTAATCTATAAGTTGCAGTTTTGTTCTGTTGACAGTGTCCTTTGCCTTTTGGAAGCCTTGCATTTTCATGAGATCCCATTTATCAATTATTGATCATAGGGCCTAAGCCACTGGTGTTCTGTTCAGGAAATTGTCTCCTGTACCAATGTGTTCAAGGCTATTTTCCATTTTGTCTTTTATTAGGTTTAGTGTATCTGGTTTTATGTTGAGGTCCTTGATTCACTTGAACTTCAGTTTTGTGCAGGGTGCTAAATATGGATAAAATCTTCTACATGTAGACATCCAGTTATTCTAGCACCATATGTTGAAGATGCTCTCTTTTGTCCATTGTATTGTTTTCGAATCTTTGGCAAAATAAGGTGTCCATCTTGTGTGTGTTTATTTCTGGCTCTTTGATTTAATTCCATTGATCAACCTGTATCTTTCAGTACCAGTACCTTGTTTGTTTTTTGTTTGTTTGTTTGTTTGTTTTATCATTATTGTGCTATAGTACAGCTTGACGTCAGGAATGGTAATTCCTCCAGAGATTCTTGTATTGTTCAGGATTGTTTTGGCTATACTGGGTTTTGTGTTTTTCCATATGAATTTGAGAATTTCTCTTTCAAGGTCTGCAAAAAATTGTGTTGTAATTTTGATGGGGATAAAATTAAATCTGTATATTGCTTTTGGTAAGATGGCCATTTCACTATGTTAAGCCTTCCAATCCATGAGCATGGGGTATCTTCCCATCTTCTGAGATCCTCTTCAATTTCTTTCTTCAGGGTTCTGAAGTTCTTGTCATACAGATCTTTTACTTTCATGGTTAGAGTTATACCAATATATTTTGTATTGTTTGTGGTTATTGTGCATTGTTTCATTGATTTCTTCCTCTGTCCATTTATCATTTGTGTAAAGTAGGGGTACCTATTTCTTTGAGTTAATTTTATATCCAACCACTTTGCTGAAAGTGTTTATCAGCTATAGAAGTTCTCTGGTAGAATTTTGTGGATGGCTTAAGTATACTATCATATCTTCTGCAAATAGTGATACTTAGACTTTTCCCTTTTTAATTTGCTTCCCCTTGGTCTCCTTTAGTTGTCTTACTGCTCAAGCCATAACTTCAAGTACTATATTGAACAGATAGGGAGAGAGTGGCCAGCCTTGCCTTGTCCCTCATTTCAGTGTGATTGGTTCAAGTTTCCCTCTATTTAATTTGATATTGGCTATTGGCTTGCTGTATACTGTTTTTATTATGTGTCTTGAATCTGTGATTTCTCCTCGACTTTTTACATGAAGGGGTGTTGGACATTGTCAAATGCTTTTTCAGCATCTAATGAGATGATTGTGTGATTTTTTTCTTCCAATTTGTTTATATCGATTGATTTTCATATATCAAACCATCCCTGCATCTCTGGGATGAAGCATACTTGACTGCAGTGAATGATCTTTTTGATGTGTTCTTGGATTTGGTTTGCAGGAATTTTATTGAGTATTTTTACATTGAGGTTCATAAGCTAAATTGTTCTGAAGTTCTCTTTCTTTGTTGAGTCTTTGGGTGGTTTAGGTGTCAGGGTAACTGTGGCCTTATAGAAAGAACTGGGTAGTGTTTTTTTGTTTCTATTTTGTGGAATAGTTTGGGGAGTATTAGTACTAGGTCTTCTTTGAATGTCGGGTAGAATTCTGTACTAAAACCATCTTGCCCTTGGCTTTTTTTGTTGGGAGACTTTTAATGACTGCTTCTACTTTCTTAGGATTTATTGAACTGTTCAGATAGTTTACCTGATCTTGATTTAATTTTGGTATATGCTATTTGGCTAGGAAATCATCCATTTCATTTAGATTTCCCAGTTTTGTGGAGTATGGGCTTTTGAGGTAAGACCTGATGATGTTTTGTATTTTCTCAGTTTCTCTTGTTGTCTCCCTTTTCATTTCTAATTTTGTTAATTTGGATACTGTTTCGTAGCATTTAATTTGTTTAGTTAAGGGTTCTTCTAACTTCTTGATTTTTTTCAAAGAACTGGCTCTTGGTGTCACTGATTCTTTGCATTGTTCTCTTTCGTTCTAATTGATTTCAAAGCTATTTCCTGCAGTCTACTCCTCTTGGGTGTGTTTGCTTTTTTCTGTTCTAAAGCTTTCAGGTGTGCTATTCAGTTGCTAGTATAGGATCTCTCCAATTTCTTTATGAAGGCACTTAGTGCTATGAATTTTCCTCTTATCACTGCTTTCATTGTGTCCCATGAGTTTGGGTTTGTTGTGCCTTAAATTTCACTAAATTCTATAAAGTCTTTAATTTCTTTGTTTATTTCTTTCCTGACAAGTTATCATCGAATAGAGAGTTGTTTGGTTTTCATGAGTGTGTCCTTTCTGTTGTGGTTGAAGTCCAGTCATAATCCGTGATTATCTAAGAGAATGGAAGGGGTTATTTAAATCTTTTTGGATCTGTTAAGGTTTACTTTGTGCCTGATTATATGGTCAGTTTTTGAGAGAGTTCTGTGAGGTGCTGAGAAGAAGGTATATTCTTTTGTTTTTAGGTGTAAGATTCTGTGGATACCTGCTAAATCCACTTGGTTCGTAACATCTGTTAGTTTCATTGTTTCTCTATTTATTTTTTGTCTTGATGATCTCTCTTTTGGTAAGAGCTGGGTATTGAAGTACCACACTATTATTATGTGGATGTAATGTATGATTTCAGCTTTAGTAAAGTTTCTGTTAGGAATGTGGTTGCCCTTGCATTTGGGGAATAGATGTTCAGAATTGAGACTTCATCTTGGTGAATTTTTCCTTTGATGAGTAGGAAGTGATCTTCCCCATCTCTTTTGATAGCTTTTGGTTAAAGTTTATTTATTGGGTATTAGAATGGCCACTCCAGCTTGTTTCTTGGAACCATTTGTTTGGAAAACTTTTCTTCCAGCCCTTTACTCTGAAGTAGTATCTATCTCCTTATGCTTTCATCTGTGTAGTTAACCATCCTTGTGTTGAAGTTTTCCTTCTACTATCCAGTATAGGGCTAGATTAGTAGAAAGATATTGTTTAAATTTGGTTTTGTCACGGAATATCTTGGTCTCTCTATCTTTGCTGGTTAAGAGTTTTGCTGGGCTGACACTGTGGTCTCTTAAGGTCTGTAAGAAGCCAGATGTAATTCTGATAGGTCTGCCTTTATATGTTACTGGGCCTTTTCCACTTACATATTCTTTCCTTGTCCTGTGCATTTAATATTTTGATTATTATATGACTAGATGATTTTCTTTTCTAGTCTAGTCTACTTGGTGTTCTATAGACTTCTTGTACATTTATAGCCATCTCTTTGTTTAGGTTAGGGAAGTTTCCTTCTATGATTTTGTTGAATATGTTTTCTGGCCTTTTGAGCTTGAAATCTTTACTCTCTTCTATTCCTATTATTCTTAGGTTGGGATTTTAATAATGTTCCAAATTTCCTGGATGTTTTGAGTTAGGAACTTTTACATTTGGCATTTTCTTTGATTGGTGTACCCATTTCTTCTATGATATCTCCTATGCCTTAAATTCTCTCTTCCATCTCTTGTATTCTGTTGGTGATGCCTGCATCTGTAGTCCCTGTTCTCTTTCCTAGACTTTCCATCTCCAGGGTTGCCTATCCCCCTTTGTGTTTTCTTTATTGTTTCTACTTCTATTTTTAGGCCTTGAACTTTTTTATTCATTTCCTTTGCCTCTTTGACTGTACTTTCCTGTATTTCTTTATGGGATTTATTTGTTTCTTTCCCCCTGCCAGTTTTATTCAACAATTTAGGTAAACAGAAACCAGAACTGTGACAAAAACACAGTTGAGAAACATACCAGTTCAACTATCAGGCAGGTTCATGTCCTTACTTTTTTTTTTTTTCATTCCTACATACTGCTCTATCTTTAAAAAAAAAATCACTTTATATCCTGTTCACTGCCTCTTCCCACAATCCTTTCCCCCCATAATCCCCTCTCCTTCTCCTCTGAATGGCTAGAGTTTCCCTAGGTATACCCCTATTTCCTTCTTTAGAGGCTTCTATCATCTCCATGAAATGGGATTTACAGTCCTAGTTTTGCTCTTCAGGTGTGTTAGGATATCCAGGGATTGCTGTAGTAGGAGAGCTGGGTTCTGGTGCTTCCATATTGTATGAGTTTCTGTGGATTATGTTCATGCACTAGACTTTTGCCATCTAGTTGTCTCTGATGTTGGTTGACCTGCGTGTTTTGGGTTGGACCAGGTCTCCTGAGAGGCAGGTGAAGTTTGAACAAGCATCCTAGGCAGCAGGCAAAGTTGTGGGGTGTGGTGAGGTGTGCTGACCAGAGACTGCTGCAGGTGTGAATGGGGATGAGAAGGAAGATGGTGCTCCAAATGGCATGGCAGAGCCTGTGGCTACTAGGCTTGCTGGGGTCCCTGCAGGCAGAGGTATTGGGGTAGGGTGGGATGGGAGGGTTGTCTCACCTGTGTGTGGGGGAGCATTAGAGCTGGCCTCTTGGGAGGCAGGGAGAGCTGTGGGGTGGGCCACATTGTGCTGGTGGAATAGGATTGGACCAGAAATGACTATGTAATTTAAAAGCACTTAAAACTTGAGCCCACTCTAAGGATATGTGAGCACCCGGAGACAGAAGGAATCTTGGTCACAGAGCCCAAGGCAGGTTTTCAAAATAAAAATATGGTCTTCAAACAGCAGAGTGAGCAGTATTTGGGAATTGTTCAGGGATGTGTAGTCTCATGACTCACTACCACAGACCCACAGGACAGAACTTAGGGGGCCCACCAAGACACCTGTGATTTTTTTTTTTTGGTATGTGAATGACCATAGTGTGTTTGCATTGTGTCAGTACACATATGTGTACAGATGTCTATAGAAGTCAGAGATTGATGACAAGTTTCTTTAGTAAGTCTCCACCTTGTTTACTGACACAGAGTCTCTTCTTGAAACTGCAGATCACTAACCACTAATCAGCTAGTCTGGTTAGCTAGCCTGCCCTGGGGGATGTATCTTTATCTTCCAAGTGCAGGGATTACAGGAAGCCACCATGCCTGCCTGGCTGTTACGTGGGTTCTGGGGATCTAAACTCTGTTTTTCCTGCTTGTACAGTACCACATTTACTGAGCCATCTCCCCAGGCCCCTATTTCTGTTTTAGAAAACTCTCTATATTCTCCAACATTGATTACATGCAATGCCATCTAAACACCTGTTCATTAAGCTTACCTCAGGATCTTATAAAAACAAAACTATGAACTAGACCATTGGGCACTACCATACCACCTTTCCAGAGTTTGATTTAGTGGGCTTGAGAAAAAAAAGTTGCATCTTCGGGTCTAGAGAGATGGTTCAGAAGTCAAGGGCACTGGCTGCTCTTAGAGAAGATCCCAGTTCAGTTCCCAAGGCCTATATTGTGGCTCACAACCATCTGTAGCTTTAGTTCCAGGGGGTTCAATGTTCTTTTCAGGGCCTCAAGGGCACTAGGCACCCCTGCAGTGCACATACATACCTGAAAATAAATACACATACATCTAAAACAAAAATAAGAAAATCTTAAGAAAAAAAAATTTTTTCAGGAACTTCTATTGATTGTCTGGAGTTGAGACACTGTTTTATTCGTGATCAGATTTCAAATGCTCACACTAGGGTGGAAAGGCAAGGAAAAAAAAAGGAAGGAAGGAAAGCAAACAGACAAAACCAAACCAAACAGATTAGAATCCACCAAATATGCATTCTATGAAACTATTCTCTTATATATTTTACCTTGCTTGATTGTTAACCCAATGCCTTCACTAATTAAGTATTAAACACTCTTGACTCAATGTTCCACAACAGAACATGTAATAGAAGATGAGAAACACTTTTAAAAAAGTAGAGAGCACCAGAAGAGATGCAGATGCACCTCAGCTCATGCTTCCTCTTTACAGAGCCAGTCACTTGTGGCCAGGAAAGTGCTCAGAAAAGCTGGCTGAAGCTCTAACATCCTACTTCTCACCATAAAGCTAACAGCACAATAGGGCAGTGTCTCAGTGTGATAAGCTGCTTAGCATGTTTAAATTATAGAGAAGTCAATATATGGATTCTCAAGGGAGACAAATTTCCATGCTGAGCTTTGAACATGACCTTCTGCACTGCCTCTTCTACATGCAGGCAAGGTCCAACTTCAAAATAAGCTTTTGAAGGTCAATACTAAATCAAGACTTTCAAAATCAATAAAATTGAAAGAGAATACTGGTTTTGGAACTGAGAAAAGCTGAAAAGAGCTCATGTTTGTTTTGCTTCTTTGAGGTTGAGCTCCTGAGGGAGACTGGAACTATCACTTCTTAAATCATCTGTTGCTTAGGAACATTAAACTCAGAGTGATTGATGTAAAGCAAAATCACTAATAATTTTTTTTACATTTTCATTTTTATTGGATATTTTCTTTATTTACATTTCCCTTTCCCAGTTCTCCCCCCAAAAACCTCCTATTCCATTCCCCCTTCCCCCTGCTTCTATGAGGATGTTCTCCCACCCATCTACCTACTCCCACCTCTCTGCCCTGGCATACTGGGGCATCAAGCCTTCACAGGACCAAGGTCCTCTTCTCCCATTGATGCCAGAGAAGGCTATCCTCTGCTAGATATGTGGCTGGAGCCATGGATCCCTCCATGTGTACTCTTAGGTTGGTGGTTTAGTCCCTGTGAACTCTGAGGCGCTAAGTAGTCCTGATGGAATTTTGGATTTATTTTGTTCATGTTTGCCTGAGTTTCTGGAGATTTTCCAACAGAAGTGAGGAAGTGCACAGATTCTTTACTAACTATCCTTGGACTCAAGGGGCAATCCCAAAAAGGAAAAAACACCAGCAAATACCAATGACAGGCCTCATCATGGGCTTTCAATGACAGGCCTCACTATGGGCTTTCAATGACAGGTCTCATCATGGGCTTTCAATGACAGGCCTCACCATGGGCTTTGCCTGTCACACTTAGCATGGGAACAGGTGTCTCTGACACCTCATAGATCCTGTGTTCAGGCAAGATGCAGAAGAAAGCCCTGCAGAGTCAAAGGACTTTCCTTACACATCATTGCTCAGGACTGTCCCACAGCCATGCCACCTCAGAAGTCAGCCAGGAACTGTGCATTTTCTGGAGCAGAGGCAGACAGGGACTGGAGTTGGAGGTAGAGGTTATAATCTGTCTTCTAGTCCAGAGGCACTAGCACCCTAAGATGACAAGAGTGTCTTGGATTGGGATGGTTTTCAGGAAAAATTATGGCCTTTGAGTGTGAAGGGAAGGAAGGCTTTAGTAGTTTCATAGCTAAGGGCCGTGAGAAGTGGGATGAACATGGTTTATTTTTCACAATCTTTCAGAGGGAGTGGCGCATTTACAAAGTGGCATGCAAGGAGTGGTTCAGAAAGCAGTATAATGAACTTCCAACAGATATAAAAAAGTATCCTCTATTTTTTTTCTTTTTACTGAAGCTGAATAAATGGCACCCAGATGAATGGACACAAACTCCTCCCCTGCTCCATACCTGCACACTATGTTAGTGAGGGCACTCTTATCTTGTTCTGATGCTCGAAAATCCTAAGTAGTTTAGAAAAGAAAGCATGGCATCGACAGAAGCATTATTTTCTTTTGAAAATAGTTTTAATGAGAACTGGTAAGATAGTTCAGTGAGCAAAGATGCTTGTCACCAATGACTGACAGCCTTTGTCCCATCCCTGAGTCCTACAAGGAGGAAAGTAAGAACTAACTCCTAAAAGTTGTTCTTTGACCTCCACTTGAGTGTCACACAGCATAGACACAGAATGTAATATATATTAAAATAGTTTTAATATCACTTTTGTTTAAAAAATGTGAACTTTGTTCTGATTACATGCCCTTAGAACCTTTTTTTAAAAAATTACTTAGCAGAAGCTTTGGACAGAATAGCTCTCAATTCAAATAAATCACAATAAAAATTCAATTCTCTCTATTTTTCTGCCGGAAGGAGATCAGCTAGTTTGGAACTTTCCATCCATGTGGTAGTATTGCCTCAAGACTAAGCTTTCTTGGAACTAAGTACTTTATAATCATGATCTAAAATTCAATTATCTTCTAGTTGCATGAGCCTCAGATGTAAAAATGGTTACACAAAAACTAGGCTTAGCCTTGCCTAGGTATTTTCCTCCTATTCACTGAACAGCTCATTATTTCCTGTTGTAATCAAATTAAACTACAGCTATCTCAAGTTCTTCATGCAAACCCCAGAGTCTGAGAGACTAAGGGCAACACAGAGACTCATGTAATTCACATCCTGGGCTTCTTTTATTAATTTTCCCAAAGAACCAAAGTTCCTCTTGAAGGTCCTTGGCTTTTCACTTTGCTGAAGTAGTTCTAGTTTGTTGGCATTTGAGCTAGTGGACTGAGATATCTTTATATATGCTAAATTTCTCCAAGATGAGGAAATCTTGTCTTTTTTTTAAACTTTTAAAAGTTTTTATTGGGTATTTTCTTTATTTACATTTTAAATGTTGCCCCCTTTCTTGGTTCCCCCCACCCCAGAAACCTCTTATCCCATATTCCCTCCCCCTGCTTCTAAAAGGGTGTTCCCCCACCCATCCACCCACTTTCTTCTGCCTTTCCTCCCTGGCATTCCCCTACACTGGGGCAGCCATTGAGCCATCACAATGGCCTGTCCTCCCATTGATGCCCTACAAGGCTATTCTCTGCTATATATGCAGCTGGAGCCATGGGTCACTCCATATGTACTCCTTGGTTGGTGGTCCAGTCCCTGGGAGCTTCGGGGGGTCTGGTTGGTTGATATTGTTGTTCTTCCTATGGTGTTGCAAACCCCTTCAGCTCCTTCAGTCCTTTCTTTGTGTGTCATTGGAGGCTCTGTGCTCATTTCTATGGTTGGCTTTGAGCATCCTCCTCTGTATTTGTCAGGCTCTGGCAGAGCCTCTCAGAGGACAGCTATATTAGGCTCCTTTCAGCAAGCACATCTTGGAATCCACAATAGTGTCTGGATTTGATGACTATATATGGGATTGGACCCCCAGGTGGAGCAGTTTCTGGATGGCCTTTCCTTTAGTCTCTGCTCCAAACTTTGTCTCCATATTTGTTCCCATGGGTATTTTGTTCCTCTTTCTAAGAAGAAACATTGTCTTTCTGATGTGAGCAAACTGTTTCTGGGGATTTTATTATGCTAGCAGTTTCTCTCCCTGATAGAGAAAAAGAGTAGCAATCGACCCTTGTATAGAAGCTACCAGTTTCATCATTTTGGAGTTCCTTGCTTGGACTCCCAGACCCACCTTTGCTCATCTTAAGGATCTACCAACCTCTTCATTAAGTCTTAAAAATTAGGACAGCTTAGCTGCTGTTGTAAGCAACAGCAAGTGTGTGATGGTTGATTTTGATTGATGGGTTGATGGGATTGTGAATTACCTGGGCATCAGTAGTGCCTACTGTTGGCTTGTGAGGCTTCCAGATATGGTTAAGAAGAGAAATTTCACTCTGGATGTGCCAAATGTGGTTAGCACCATGCCTCCAGAACCTATTAGAAAGGAAAAGAGGAGAAAAGAAGTTGAGCCCTTTATTCCCACTTCTCTATTTCCTAGCTTCATGCTTTGGTCTCTTTGTCACTATGATAGATTTGTACTGTCTCAACCATGAGCCAAAATAAATCTTGCCTTAAACTGGTTTCTGTTAGGTATTGGGCTATAGCAACAAGAAGAGTAGCTAATACAAAAGTTGAACTCTGATCCAGAATCTTACAGACAAGGCATTCATACTTACTTATCCTTGCAGCTCTGTCATAGTGTCCCTTCCTTCACTTATGTAGAGTAATGTGCCCTCTGAAGGACTCTGAGGTATAAAGGAAGGAATGGACCACTACAGGGAAGGTATCCGTGTGTGTTGATCCATATTTTTTATTAGATATTTTCTTTATTTACATTTCAAATGTTCTCCTCTTTCCTGGTTTACCCTCTGAACAAAAACCCAATTAATTCCCTCCCCGCATCCCCCTGCTCACCAAACCACCTTCTCCTGCTTCCTGACCCTAGCATTCCCCTACACTGGGGCATAGAACCTTCATAGGACCAAAGGCCTCTCCTCCCATTGATGACTGACTTGGCCATCCTCTGCTACATATGCAGCTGGAGCCATGAGTCCTATTATGTGTACTCTTTGGTTGGTGGGTTAGTCCCTGGGAGCTCTGGGGGTACTAGTTAGTTCATATTGTTGTTCATCCTATGAGGCTGCAAAACCCTTCAGCTCCTTGGGTCCTTTCTCTAGCTCCTTCATTGGGGACCCTGTGTTCAGTCCAATGGATGGCTGTGAGCCTCTACTTCTGTATTTGTCGGGCACTGTCAGAGCCTCTCAGGAGACAGCTGTATCAGGTTCCTGTCAGCCAGCACTTGCTGACATCTACAATAGTGTCTGGGATTGGTAATTGTTTATGGGAAAGATTCCCAGGTGGGGCAGTCTCTGGATTGTTCTTTCTTCAGTCTCTGCTCCACACTTTATCTCTGCAACTTCTTCCATGGATATTTTGTTCCCCCTTCTAAGAAGGATTGAAGTATCCATACTTTGGTCTTCCTTCTTTTTGAGTTTCTTGTGGCTTGTGGATTGTAACTTGGGTATTCCGAGCTTCTGGGCTAATATCCACTTATCAGTGAGTGCATATCATGTGTGATTGGGTTACCTCACTCAGGATGATATTCTCCAGATCCATCCATTTCTCTAAGAATTTCATAAATTCATTGTTTTTAATAGCTGAGTAGTACTCCATTGTGTAATTGTACCGCATTTTCTGTATCCATTTCTCTGTTGAGGGACATCTACAGAGGAATGGATACCGAAAGTGTTGATTTATATTGAACTGTGATGTGAGCAAGGAATTTTCCTTCAATGTTCTACAGCAGTAGGGTATTTGGGGAGATTTCAACAGGTGACTGAATGTCCTTTAATACAGAATAAATGTCAGTTCTCACAATAAAAAGTTTTGACATCAAAAACAGTGTTTGAGCTAGTAGAGTTCCAGATTTATGTCAACCCTACAGTCAAGGAATACAGTACTTTTTACCCTTTGGTATATCTCCAGATATTATGCTAAAAATGGAAATCCTTAAAAATATTATTCAAAATACTTAGCCTAATATCTATAAAGAGTATAAGTCATGTTATATAATAATAATACACATCGCTTAGGACATTGATTCAATAGGTTTGTTCAAACTTCATTTAAACTTAAATATGCAAATGTTCCCTTTGAAGAAATTTAGTATATTATAATGTAATAACATTCAGCCTCACTTTAAAATGCAGCTAATTTAGATCATTTTAGAGAAAATGACAACTGTTCCCTTGTTACAAAGAGCACAAATTAGATGGTTTATAATTCTTCCTGGCTAAACTTAATCAGTGGTATTAATAATACTTTATGCTTACATAACATTTCACTTTAGTATACCCAATGCCTACTATTGAAAATGATCAAAATATTTCTATGAGCTGGGAATGAGATAACATGTAATGTGTGTGTGTGTGTGTGTGTGTGTGTGTGTGTTTTCTTTGCTGTTCAACAGCTTTGAACAGATAAGAGACAAGATCCTTTTGTGGCAGATGTTCTCCTATACTATCTGTGGAAACTGGGGTGCAGCTATAGGAGAAAAGCAAAGGAACAGGGCTCTCTGTATTGGCTTAGCAGAGGTAAGAATACAGCACAAAGTACAGATATCCAGGGGTCAATAGACCCCAGGGCATAACAGCAGATGCCCATTGGGAATGGCCCCACAGCAGTCAATATTCCCTGTAGACTAGTCTTGTTGTGTTACCTTGGTTAGTATTTACTTGTTAACTTTTATTGGCTTCTAAGCTTTAAGCTTTTGTTTTTTTTTCTTTTTGGTTGATGCTGTGAGATATCTAAGATGATAGCTTGCTTTGTAAACAAAGTTTGCTTTGTTTTCCATATGTTGGTTTAAATTGGGTTTTATTTTTTGACAACTCAAATTTGACTGCCAAGTGGCATTTAGAATTATCTCTGGATCCCTTAGTTTATTGAAAAAGACATTTATGTCAGAAGAAGAATGTAAATCTATAAATTCTACTCTGGTGCCTCCAATGGCGCCAGCTTCAGTAGATATTTTTCTTCGTTTCCAGAACTCTTGGTATGGAGTTTTGCTTTTTCAAACACAGATCTAACCCCTCATTGCTCTTTATTTAATTCTCAGATGACCTTTTGCTTTGTCTGGAAACTGTCCAAAAGTTTCTCTTCCTTTTAATCTACATAATTGGTGTTCCTACAGAATGTCCTCTATACAGCACATTGAGCCCTATGGTGCTTAGATTTTAGTACACTGAGAGTTCCTTGAACAGGGAGTTTGTATATTTTCATGATTCCTCTAGACATGATACAGTTCTTGGAACTTAATCGGCACTCAGTAAATTTCTGTTGTGTGAATCACAGTAATTAACATTCTTTATGGCTTCAATAGAATACATTATAATATTTTAAACTTCTTTTTAGATTTAGTTTTATTTATGTATTGCCTGTATACCTGCCATGTATGTCTGGGTTTTCATGAGGACCAGAAGAAAGTGTCAGATTCCCTGGAACTGGAGTGACAGGTGTTTGTGAGCCTCACTATGTGGGGTCTGGGTACTGAATATGTATCTTCTGGAAGAGCTGTAAGTGCTCTTAACTGCTGAACCATGTCTCCAGCCTCAAGCATTTGAATTTCTATTTGCACATACTGCTAAATGAGAAAGCCATGCTATGCAAATGTTTCAAGTGTTTTTAGACTACTAGCAAGAAATTCTTGTAGTGGTTCATTTTGTAGTTGTCAGTGTGACTGGATTTAGAGACACCTAGTAGATTGTCTGAAGATGTTTGTTAGGGCATTTCCAGAGATTCTTGGTACGTGGGAGAATAACTAAGACAGAAGATCCCACAGTGTGTGTGTGTGTGTGTGCCTGTGCGTGTGTGTGTGTGTGTGTGTTATTATCCAATGTTTTGAATGCCCATATGGAACAAAAACAGCAGAAACGGAAGCTTATACATGCATGCACCCTCCCTTGCCTCCCAGTGGGGGGCACACACACACACACACACACACACACACACACACACACGCACATGCACACACACACACACACCATGTACACCTGCTTCCCAGAGTAGGTGCTTATTCTCAACTTCCAGCTACCTTGAGATGAGCAATGACACACTGACACTCTGCCTCACCACAGACCCATTGTAAAGGAGCTAGGTGATCATGCATGATGACTTCTAAAATTATGATCCAAAATGTAAGTCTGTTTTTTCTTTAAGTTGAGTTAATTTGTTCAGCTATTTTGGCATAGGGATGAGAAGTCAATAACATAGTTTTGTTTGTTTGCATGTATCATCTCTTTGGATATTAGTTGGTGACATCATTAAGTCAAGGACTGAACATAGGATTTTAGATTTACAAGACAATCTAGGTATAATTTGCTACAGATTGAAACATTTTAGAATAAAAAACCTGAATTTTTATTATTTTACTTGGATGTGATTTAAAGACTATGCCTGCTAATGTAAAATTTGATTTCCTGACTTTAAGTCTCAAACACCTGCCCTGTCCTTGCACTGCTATGTTCTTTTCTAATGAAGTTGTACAGGTACTTTCTGATATAAGACTATCAGGCAGGGACTGGTGGGCACAATTAACTGCTTTTGTGCTACTGTAACACTGGCACTCTTCTTGACACTCAGTGTATCTTATGTTGGTGAATATTTCAATGAGACGAGTCAGAATTGTTGTCTATATTTCACAAATAAGACTCTGTAATGGAAGTCTCTCAATGATGCAAACTGGGACTCAAATCTTTGCCACTTGGAAACTTGGGGGCAACTAGATTACAACATATTGAATCCTTCTAGCATAGAGGAAAAATATGACTCGTGGAAAGCTGTCCTCCTTAATAATAACGTCTGTATTTTTTGTCCTCCTTAATAATAACTTCTGTATTTTCCCAGTCCAGCCCAGCCCAGAAAATATGCTCTCAGTCTTTCCAAGGAATTTCTTCCTTGAACTGACTCATCATCTATCTCCTACTTGAAGTCTACCCATCCTCCTTCTCAGCCTTTACCTTGTTCCTCTGTATTCTGTAAGTGATATTGTGCCAGTTCATTTCATGAACTCCAAAAGGCCACCAAGAAGCCGATTCTGATGCAATCTCACTAGGGTCTTTATTCAAGCTTGAGCACAGACTATACCATCATCACTGATGCAGCAGGACGGGAGGGTGAATCCTTGAGCCCAGTTTCAAGCAAGCATTTATAGAGGCAGGCAAGCAAGCAAGCAAGGACATTTCGAGCTTGCTACACATCTACTTGGGGAGGGGGATATTATGGAATTTGTTGCCATTTATATTGATTTGCTGGTGCTGGGAACCAAACCATAAACTTTCAGAAGTAAATATCTTTAGATACAACTGTAACTTTCTTCCTGATTGGTGGCTGTTAGGGAGTGACCTGGAGACTAGTGCTAGGTGCAAGCTTGTCAATTAACTGTTCAACCTTAGGTCAAGTTCTTTAAGATGGAGCCAAACCCAAGATGAGGTTGGACTGGTCTCTCAGCGAGAAGATTAAGACGGGACAGATATTACCCATCAAACTTCACATAGCTATCTGCAAATATCTATCCCAGTAGTATAATTCCTCCTATTGTTTACTAATCTCCAGCAAAATGGACTTTATTCTAAGGAGTAATTTAGAAATCCTGAGCATAGTCAGTCTTGTTTAGATGAGCAAACTGAGGCCTAGAGAGGTCCCAATGATGACTGTAGGACCATACCTAATTTTAGTAAGTGGTTGAACTGATTCAATGGCTCTACTTTTTTCTCCTTTGGCAGAAAAAAATGGAGAAGAAAAAAAAATCCCATTTGTTGTCAGTACTGAACCATTCCTTCATAGGAATAAGAGAAAGTCTCCTCTGGGTTCTTCTTGTTTAAGATAAATAGTGTCTCTCTCTCTCTGTGTGTCCTTTTCTCTCCCTCTCATACCTTCTCCCACAAATCCTACTATATATTCCTTACAGAATTTTCAGCAATTGTCAATCTACTGTTCCTCCAATTTCATTCAAACCATATGTTTCACAGAGGTTGCTTTTCACTTGGAGATTGAGGGGTTTGGGACAAAGCTTTGGTAAAAACGTGACCACCTACCTAGAGGGCTCACTAGAACATAGGTGATCCTCAGAAAGTCTCTGATAGGTCTACTTGACAATATTGTTTGAGGCACGAACACACACAAATCCAATAGCTCACAGTAGTACTAACGAAAATCAGTGAACAAAATAATTTTGTATGGTTTCCAATATATGAGAGGAAGGGTTCTGTAAGCAACTGAAATACATTATATACACATATGAAACTGTCAAAGGATTAACTTAATAAGAATAATGTTGTGTCTCAATTTTTCAATATCCAATGTTAACTCTACAATCACAAACATTAATAAATGCCCATTTTACCTGTTTAAAAACCCATACTTGTGAATTCCTAATCATTTTGAAAACCGGGCAGTGGTGGCACATGCCTTTAATCCCAGCACTTGGGAGGCAGAGGCAGGTAGATTTCTGAGTTTGAGGCCAGCCTGGTTTATAGAGTGAGTTCTAGGACAGCCAGGGCTATACAGAGAAACCCTGTCTTGGAAAAACCAAAAAAAAATCATTTTGAATATTTTTAACAATATAGAAGTGACAACTTACCTATTCCCTCCAAACATGACACTCGATACAAGATACAAATTTTCCAATGTTAGAGGTCTTGGGGACTAGCAATTAAAAGCACACACTATTGACTTTATCAAGAAGCTAATATAATCTCAGCCTAAAGATAGCTAAAGTGATGCTTCCTGCAGTTCAGTAAGGTTTTGAAGGTCACAGTTAAGCAGGAGTTGGTAGCTCAAACCAGGTCTTGCTGATTCCCACATCTACTCTCTGTCTGCAATGTTGAGCATCTTGGAACCCTATTGTCAATGGTTGGTAAATCAGAGATAGGAACAAGACTCGATCCCATGTGTACTGGATGGTTTTGTGTGCCAACTTGACACAGGCTGGAGTTATCACAGAGAAGGGAGCTTCAGTTGGGGAAGTGCCTCCATGAGATCCAGCTATGGGGCATTTTCTCAGTTAGTGATCATGGGGGTAGGGTCCCTTATGGGTGGTGCCATCCCTAGGCTGGAAGTTTTGGGTTCTATAAGAGAGCAGGCTGAGCAAGCCAGGGGAAGCAGGCCAGTAAGGAACATCCCTTCATGGCCTCTGTATCAGCTCCTGCTTCCTGACCTGCTCAAGTTCCAGTCCTGACTTCCTCTGGTGATCAACAGCAATGTGGAAGTAAGCTGAATAAACCCTTTCCTCCCCAACTTGCTTCTTGGTCATGATGTTTGTGCAGGAATAGAAACCCTGACTAAGACACCATGTGATGCATGTATGCTCAGAGATGGTCCTTTTCCTTTACTTCTCAAACTGAAGTGATAGCATACCAGCCTTGGCATTACCTTAGAACACTAGAGATACACTTCTGAGTTTTGGTAAAAACAAGGAAGCCCACCCAAAAATTTGTGGATGATCTCTACACACATGGTGGTGGTTTTCTCTGATGGTCTCCATTTGCTGTAAAGAAATGGTTATTTGATAAGGGCTGGTAGCTACATCTCTCTGTGCATAGAAGGATAATCTTTTCCAAGGTCTATGACCTCACTAGCCCTGGGAAGCTGGGTAGGTTTTTAGTACCAGGCACAATTTAGCTGTTTAGATGGCTTTAAGTCTAATTAGAAAGCTATTGCTTGTCATTAATATGTGAGTGTCACTTAGTGTACCTTTATGTATATCTTGTCATGGCTCATAGGTGTTTCAGCTAGACTGTTTAACTGCTTCCCTCCCTGGGAACCTTGCATAGTATTCTTGGAAAGTATGAAAGTTGGACTTCAGGGGAGGGGCTTTCAGGTCAGATCCACCCTGAATCATCAGAGTCCTGTGTTCCAAGTGTGCGGTGTCTTCAGAATAGGGGCCCACCTCCAACCTCTGAGAGGCAAGAAAGGGCTATACTAATAGTCTAAATAGTCTATATATTTTTTGTAAATCACTAACACTTACCCAACCAACCTTTCAAAAAGAGATTTCCATTGCCTGGTCTTGTTGTTGTTGTTGTGGTGGTGGTGGTAGTGGTGGTGGTGGTGGTGTGTGTGTGTGTGTGTATGTGTGTATGTATGTGTGTGTATATGTTTGTACATATATATATATGTGTGTGTGTGTGTGTGTGTATACATCTTTATGTCTTGTGTATAATTTTTTGATAAATAGAAAATGATTCCTTGAGCTTTTATCACAAAAAAAGCTTGGTACTATTTATCCCTCATCTCTGTTTCTCCTATACTGAAGTTGAAGCCCCTCCCTGTTATTTCATTTCCCACCTCTATCCTGATATTTCTCTCCCACCAGCTGTGTTCCTTTACAGCTCCCTGGTTTCTGTAATAACTCCATGTTGTACATTCACACCTGAGAATTTGGAACTAAGAACTGCTAATGAGTGAGAATATATGGTATTTGTCTTTCTGGGTCTGGACTACTTCATTCACTACAATATTTTCTAAGATCCAAGATAGTATAGGATAAGGTGTGTGGTAGAGATGAAGTATTATTCTTTAGTTATTGAACTTTTATATTATTCAATTATTTTTGCAAGTATAAAACAGATTTTATATGATGCTTATTACACTATCCTTTGCCTATTTCCCCCATGACAGCACAAAATCGAAATTATCTATCATGTGTATGTATGTATGTATGTATGTATGTATATATCTATCCATCTATCTATCTATCCATCTATCATCTATCTATATCTCTATTATCTATTAACTCATTATCTATCAATCTATCTTTGTATCTATCTACCTATAATCTATCCATTCATCCACTCATCATCTATCTATCTAATGGTCTATCTAGTCAATGATCCATATGTTACCTATCTATAAATTATATAGAAGAGAAGAAAATACTTCCATTTTCTTATTTTCATTCTCTTTATGTCCCAGGAAGAGTTGTCTCTGGTATATTATTGCTAGAAATTAGGTCACCTGATGACTTAGTTTTCCTGATAGAAAATGATTCTTTTCTATACAAATCATTTCTATAAGATGTACCAATAGTAAAGAAACAACAAAAATAACAAAGGATTTTGCAAAGTATCTATAACAGCTTGAACAAGTTATTTGTGATCAGACATAGTGACAAATCTGTAGGGACAGATGAGTTGCAGGAAACTTCTATGGGTACTGGGCCACCAGCATCAGTGTTGGAGAAGTACATTTGATACTGACTGCACCTTTCTTAAGGGGAAATATAGATGACTGTCAGAGTTTAGATAATTGGATCTTTATGGGTGGAGACATTGCTTCATTAATTCCCAACCTGCATAGTTAAAGTTAAATTAGAAACTAAAATTATAAATTTTTCTTTTAAAAGAAGTTTATAAAATTATGACCAAAAAATACATAGAAAATAAATAATTTACTAATTAAAGCCCAATTTTTAAAGTTATTTTATTTATTTACATTCCAGTCCTTGCCCACCTTAGTCCCCCCTCCCAAAATTCCTCATCCCATTTCTCCTTCCCCTTCCTTCCAAGAGGATGATTTCCTTTTACCAGGCGTCCCCCTTCCTTGGGGCCTCAACCTCTAAAGGATTAAGTGCATCTTTTCCTACTGAGACCAGACCAGGCAGATCTCTATTATATATGTGCCAGGGGTCTCAGATCAGCCTATGTGCACTCCTGATGGGTTGCTCAGTCTCTGAGGCTCCTTGCAATCCAGATACGTTGAGTCTGCTGGTCTCCTATGGGGTTGCTCTCCCTTTTGGCTTCTTCAATCCTTCCTCTAATTCAGCCATAGGGGTGCCTGATTTCAGTCCAATGGTGTTGTCAGACATACGTCTATGTCTGAGTCAGCTACTGGTAGGTAGCGCCTCTCACACAACAGCCATGCCAGGTTCCTATCTGCAAGCACATCATAGCATCAGTAATAATGTCAGGACTTGGTGGTCACCCACTCCACTCCACCCCTCCACCAAGATTATCCCAAGTTGGGCCAGTCATTGGACAACTTTTCCTTCAGTCTTTTCTCTATTTTGTCCCTGTAGTTCTTTTAGATAAGAACAATTCTGGGTCAGAAGTTTTGACTGTGGGTTAGTATCTCTGCTCATTCATTTGAGACACTGTCTATCTACTGGAGGTGGATTCTTTAAGTTCCCTCTTCCAAATGTTGGGCATTTTGGCTAAGGTTATCCCCACTGAGTCTTGAGAATCTCTCACTTCATGGGTCTCTGGTACTTTCTAGGGGGCCCCCCACCTTCCACTTCTTGAGTATTTATTTCCATTCATTCTCTTAGCCCTCTGGGTTTCTCTCCTGTCCCTGTCCCCATATCTGATAATGTACCCCCCTTACCTCTCTATTGGTGTTCTGTTCAGGAAAATTTCCCCTGTGCCCATTTGCTCCAGGCTCCTCTGCCACGTTCTTTGCTATTAGTTTCAATGTATTTGGTTCTATCTGGAGGTCCTTGATCCACTTGGACTTGAGCATTTTACAAGACATAGGAATGAATTGATTTGCATTCTTCTACATGTCAACTGCCAATTGAGCCAGCACCATCTGTTGAAAATGCTGTCTTTTTTCCACTGTATGGTTTTAGATCAATGTCAAAGATCAAGTGACCATAGGTGTGTGGGTTCATTTCTGGGACTTCAATTCTGTTCCATTGATCTATCTGCCTGTCACTGTACCAATACCATGCAGTTTTTATCACAATTGCTCTGTAGTACAGCTTAAGGTCCGGGAATGTCATTCCACCAGAGGTTCCTTTATTGTTGAGAATAGTTTTTGGGTTTTTTGTTGTTCTAGATGAATTTGCAAATTTATCTTTCTAAGTCTGTGAAGAATTGAGTTGGGATTTTGATGGGGATTGCATTGAATCTGTAGATTGCCTTCAGATTAATCCTGCCAATCCACACGCATGGGAGATCTTTCCATCTTCTGAGATCTTCTTCAATTTCCTTCTTCAGAGACGTAAAGTTCTTGTCAAACAGATCTTTTACTTGCTTAGTTAGAGTTACACCAAGCTATTTTATATTATTTGCAACTATTGTGAAGGGTGTTGTTTCCCTAATTTCTTTCTCAGCCTGTTTATCCTTTGTGTAGAGGAAGGCCTCTGATTTGCTTGAGTTAATTTTGTATCCAGCTACTTTGCTGAAGTTGTTTATCAGGTTTAGGAGCTCTCTGGTGGAATTTTTTGGGGTCACGTAAGTATACTATCATATCATCTGCAAATAGTGATAATTTGACGTTTTCCTTTCCAATTCATATCCCTTTGATCTCTTTTTGTTATCTAATTGATCTGGCTAGGATTTCAAGTACAATATTGAATAGGTAGGGAGAGAGTGGGCAGCCTTGTCTAGTTCCTGATTTTAGTGGGATTGCTTCAAGTTTCTCTCCATTTAGTTTGATGTTGGCTACTGGTTTTCTTTTTTTATTTTATTTTATTTTATTTTATTTTTATTTTAGATATTTTCTTTATTTACATGTGAACTTCTCCATTCCCAGTTTCCCCTCCAAAAAACAAAGAAACAACAACAACAAAAAAAACAAACAAAAACAAATCCCTGTTGCCTCCCACTTCCCCATGCCTGCCACCCCGCCCTTTACCACTTTCTGGCCCTGGCAGTCCCCTACACTGGGGCACAGAACCTTCACAGGGCCGAGGTTTCTTCCTCCTATTGATGATTGAATTTGCAATCCTCTACTATACACATGCTGCCAGAACAATCAGACCCTTCCATGTACAGTCCTTGGTTGGTGAATGAGACCCTGGGAGCTCTGAGGGTACTAGTTAGTTCATATTGTTGTTCCTCCTAAGGGGCTGCAAACC
>NW_022196903.1:3731533-3755187 GCF_008632895.1 Mastomys coucha
TGGTGTTAGATGTTCTTAGTGACTCTGGCTAGAGCTTGTCCTGTCCCTGCCGCCCTGCAAGTCCCCTGTGACTCCTGGGGCCTGTTCTTCCAAGCTGGCTGCTCTGGTCTTAGAAACTCACCAGAGAGGAAATGGCGGATCCCGCCTGGGTCTCTGGCTTAAGGTGCTCTCTGGAGGTAGGCCCTCCACTTGCAGGGAAGGGGCAGAGGAGGACACTGATCCTCCTCTGTTACTTGGAAGCTGAGAGGATCCTGTCCCTGCTGCCCTGTGGCTCCCCTGGGAGTCATGGGGCCTGTTCCTCCCGGCCGGCTGCTACTGGTTTTCTGTATACTGCTTTATGTATAAGTATGGGCCTTGACTTCCTGATCTTTTTAAGACTTTTATCATGAAGGGATGTTGGATTTTGCCAGGTGCTTTCTCAGCATCCAATGAGATGATCATATGGTTTTTTTTCTTTAAGTTTGTTTATATAGTGAATTACATTGATGGATTTCTGTATACTGAACCATCCCTGTATCTTTGGGATGAAGCCTTCTTGATCATGGTAGATGATCGTTTTGATGTGTTCTTTCATTCGGTTTGCACGAATTTTATTGAGTATTTTTGCATCAATATTCATAAGGGAAATTGGTCTGAAGTTTTCTTTCTTCATTAGGTCTTTGTGTGGTTTCGGAATAAGAGTAGTTGTGGCTTCATTGAAAGAATTGGATAGAGTGCCTTCGTTTTCTATTTTGTGGAATACTTTGAGGAGTGTTGGTATTAGGTCTTCATTGAAGGTTTGATAAAACTCTGCACTAAACCCATCTGGTCCTGGGCTTTTTTTTTTTTTTTTGGTTGGGAGACTATAAATGACTATTTCTATTTCATTAGCAGATATGGGACTGTTTAGATCATTGTTCTGATCTTGATTTAACTTTGGTACCTGGTATCTGTCTAGAAAATTGTCCATTTCATCCAGGTTTTCCAGTTTTGTTGAGTATAGGCTTTTGTAGTAGGATCTCATGATTTTTTGGATTTCCTCAGTGTCTGTTGTTATGTCTCCCTTTTAATTTCTGATCTTGTTAATTAGGATATTGTCTCTGTGCCCTCTAGTTAGTCTGGCTAAGGGTTTATCTATTTTGTTGATTTTTCTCAAAGAATCAGTTCCTGGTTTGGTTGATTCTTTGTATAGTTCTTGTTTCTATTTGGTTGATTTCAGCCCTGAGTTTGATTATTTCCTGCCTTTGACTCCTCTTGGATGAATTTGCTTCTTTTTGTTCTAGTGCTTTCAGGTGTGCTGTCAAATTGCTGGTATATGTGTGCTCCAGTTTCTTTTTGGAGGTACTTAAAGCTATGAGTTTTCCTCTTAGGACTGCTTTCATTGTGTCCCATAAGTTTGGGTATGTTGTGGCTTCATTTTCATTAAACTCTAGAATGTCTTTAATTTCTTTATTTCTTCCTTGACCAAATTATCATTGAGTAGAGTGTTGTTAAACTTCCACGTTTATATGGGCATTCTATTGTTTATGTTGTTATTGAGGAGCAGCCTTAGCCCATGTTGATCTGATAGGATGCAAGGAATTATTTCAATCTTCTTGTATCTGTTGAGGACTGATTTGTGACCAATTATATGATCATTTTTGGAGAAGGTACCATGTGGTGCTGAGAAGAAGATATATCCTTTTGTTTTAGGATAAAAAATTCTATAGATATCTGTTAAATCCATCTGTTTCATCTTTCTGTTAGTCTCACTGTGTCTTTGTTTATTTTATGTTTCCATGATCTGTCCATTGCAGAGAATGGGGTGTTGAAATCTCCCACTACTATTGTGTGTGGTGTAATGTGTGCTTTGAGCTTAAGTAAAGTTTCTTTTATGAATGTAGATGCCCTTTGATTTGGAGCATAGAGGTTCAGAATTGAATATTCGTCTTGGTAGATCATACCTTTGATGAATATGAAGTGTCCCTCCTTATCTTTTTTGATCACTTTAGGGTGAAAGTCGATTTTATTTGATATTAAAATGGCTACTCCAGCTTTTTTCTTGGGGCCATTGGCTTGGAGAATTGTTTTCCAGCCTTTTATTCTGAGGTAGTGTCTGTCTTTGTCACTGAGGTGGGTTTCCTGTATGCAGCAAAATGTTGGGTCTTGTTTACGTACCCAATCTGATAGTCTATGTCTTTTATTGGGGAATTGAGTCCATTGATATTGATAGATATTAAGGAAAAGTAATTGTTGCTTCCAGTTATTTTTGTTGTTAGACTTGGCATTCCATTCATGTGTCTATCTTCTTTTAGTTTTGTTGGAAGATTACATTTTTGCTTTTTCAGAGATGTAGTTCCCCTCCTTGTGTTAGAGTTTTCCATTTATTACCCTTTGTAGTGCTGAATTTGTAGAAATACATTTTGTGAATTTGATTTTTGTCATGGAATACTTTGATTTCTCCATCCATGGTAATTGAGAGTTTTGTTGGGTATAGTAGCCTAGGCTGGCATTTGTGTTCTCTTAGGGTCTGTATGACATCTGCCCAGGATCTTCTAGCTTTCATAGTCTCTGGTGAGAAGACTGGTCTAATTCTGATAGGCCTACCTTTATATGTTACTTGACCTTTTTCCCTTATTGCTTTTAATATTCTTTCTTTCTTTTGTGCATTTGTTGTTTTGACTATTATGTGGCGGGAGGAATTTATTTTCTTGTCCAGTCTATTTGGAGTCCTATAGGCTTCTTGTATGTATGATCATGGGCATCTCTTTCTTTAGGTTAGGGAAGTTTTCTTCTATAATTTTGTTGAGGATATTTACTGGCCCTTTAAGTTGGAGGTCTTCACTCTCTTCTATACCTATTATCCTTAGGTTTGCTCTTCTCATTGTGTCCTGGATATCCTGGATGTTTTGGGTTAGGATCTTTTTGCAATTTGTATTTTCTTTGACTGTTATGTTGATGTTTTCTATGGTATCTTCTGCCCCTGAGATTTTCTCTTCTATCTCTTGTATTTTGTTGGCGATGCTTGCATCTATGTTTCCTGACTTCTTTCCTAAAATTTCTAACTCCAGAGTTGTCTCTCTGTGATTTCTTAATTGTTTCTACTTCTATTTTTAGGTCCTGGATGGTTTTGCTCAATTCCTTCATCTGTTTATTTGTGTTTTCCTGTAATTCCTTAAGGGATTTTTGAGTTTCTTCTTTAAGGGCTTCTACTTGTTTATTCGTGATCTCCTGCAATTCGTTATGGAATTTTTTTGTTTCCTTTTTAAGGGCTTCTACCTCTTTATCTGTGTTCTCCTGTATTTCTTTAAGGGAGTTATTTATGTCCTTCTTAAATTCCTCTAGCACCATTGTGAGATATGATTTTAGATCCAAATCTTGCTTTTCTGGTGTTTTGGGATATCTGGGACTTGCTGTGGTGGGAGTACTAGGTTCTGATGAAGCCAAGTAGTCTTGGTTTCTATTGGTAGGATTCTTGGATTTGCCTTTTACCATCTTTTGATCTCTTGTGTTAGATGTTCTTGCTGTCTCTGACTAGAGCTTGTTCCTCCTGTGGGTCTGTAAGTCTATGTCAGTACTTCTGGAAGATCAGCTGTCCTCTGGTAAATCCTGGGAGCAGATGGCTGTGGATCAGTTGTCCATCCTGAGTCCTGGGGTCAGAGCATACCTTGGAGACAGGCTCTCTGCTTGTGGGAAAGGTGCAAAGAGGGTTGTGGGTCTGTTGTCCCTCTTAGTTGTGGTCTGAGGTAGAAATGATCCTGACCAGGCTGCTCTGTGACTTGTGAGGCCTGTGCCTCCTGGCTGCTCCTGCCTTAGAAAGTCACCAGGGAGAAAATGGAGGATCTCACCTGGGTCTCTGGTTTAAAGCACTCCCTGAAGGCAGGCTATCTGCTTGCAGGGAAGGGGCAGAGAGGGTTGCCGATCCACCACTGACACTTGGAGGCTGAAAGGAGCCTGTCTCTGCTGCCCTGCACAACTTGTGAGGCCTGTGCCTCCCAGCTGGTCCCACCTTAAAAAGTCATCGGAGAGAAAATTGTCCCTTGAGTTTTTGATCTTAGCCAGTCTGATAGGTGTGAGGTGAAATCTCAGGGTCATTTTAATTGCATTTCCCTGATCACTAAGGACTCTGAACATCTCTTTAAGTGCTTCTCGGCCATTCAAGATTCTTCTGTTGTGAACTCTCTGTTTAGTACTGTACCCTTTTTAAATTGAGTTATTTGGATTTTTGAAAGTTAACTTCTTTAGTTCTTAATATATTTTAGGTATTAGCCCTCTGTCAGAAATAGGGTTAGTGAAATTTTTTCCAAATCTGTAGGTTGCTGTTTTGTCCTATTGACAGTGTCTTTTGTCCTATTATAGAAGCTTTTCAGTTTCATGATGTCCTATTTAGCAATTATTGATCTTAGAGCCTGAGACATTGGTCTTCTGTTCAGGAAATTTCCCCCTGTGCCAATGAGTTCAAGGCTCTTTCCTATTTTCTCTTCTTTTAGATTCAGTATATCTGGTTTTATGCTGAGGTCCTTCATCCACTTAGACTTGAGCTCTTCACAAGGTGATAAATAGGAATCTATGTTCATTCTCCTACATACAGACTGTTACTTAGACCAGCACCATTTGTTGAAGATGCTTTATCTTTTTCCCACTGTATGTTTTTGGCTTCTTTGCCAAGGATCAAGTGTCTGTAGGTGTATAGTTTTACTTCTGGGTCTTGATTCTATTCATTGATCATCCTGTCTGTCTATGTACCAATATCATGTAGTTTTTATCTCTATTACTTTGTAGTACAACTTGAAGTCAGGGATAGTGTTTCCCCCAGAAGTTCTTTCATTATTGAGAACTGTTTTGGCTATCCTGTTTTTTTTCCCATATGAAGTTGAGAAATATTATTTCCATGTCTGTGAAGAATTGTGTTGGAATTTTGATGGGGATTACATTTAATCTATAGATTGCTTTTGGTAGATTGTTAATCCCACCAATCCATGAGCATGGGAGATCTTTCCATCTTCTGAGTTCTTCTATGATTTTCTTCTTCAGGGATTTGAAGTTTTGTCTCACAGATCTTTCACTTGCTTGGTAAGAGCTACACTAATCTATTTCATACTATTTATGGCTATTGTTAAAAGTGTTGTTTCCCTTATTTCTTTCTCAGCTTGTTTATCATTTGTAAGGCTACTGATTTGTTTAAGTTAATTTTATATCTTACCACTTTGCTGAAGTAGTTTCTCAGCCATAGTAGTTCTCTGGTGGAATTTTTGGGGTCACTTAAGTATACTATCATATCATCTGCAAATAGTAATATTTTGACTTATTCCTTTCCAATTTGTATCCCCCTGATCTTTTTTTTGTTGTCTAATTGCTCTAGCTAGAACTTAGAGTATTATATTGAATAGATAGGCAGAGAGTGGGCAATCTTGTCTTGGATTGTAGTAGGATTGCTTCTAGTTTGTCTCCATTTATTTTGTTGTTGGCTATTGGTTTGCTATATATTGATTTTATTATAGTTACGTATGTGCCATTAATTACTGATCTATCCAGGACATTTAACATGAACAGGTGTTGTATTTTGGCAAAGGCCCTTCCAGCATCTAATGAGATGATCGTGTGGTTTTATTCCTTGAGTTTGTTTATATAGTGTATTATGATGATGGATTTTTTTATGATGAATGATTGTTTTGATGTGTTCTTGGATTCAGTTTGTGAGAATTTTATTGTGTATTTTTTCATCAATATTCCTAAGCAAGATTGTTCTGAAATTATTTTTCCTTGTTGAGTCTTTGTGTGGTTTAGGTATCAGAGTAACTGTGGCTTCATAGAATGAATTAAGTAGTATTCCTTATGTTTCTATTTTGTGGAATAGTTTTAAGAGTATTAGTATTAGTTCTTCTTGAAGGTCTGTATTAAAACCATTTAGCCCTGGACTTTTTTGGTTGGGATGTTTTTGATGAATATATATATATATATATATATATATATATATATATATATATATATATGGATTATGGACTGTTTAGAGAGTTTATCTGGTCTTGATTTAACTTTGGTATGTAGTATCTGTCTAGAAGGTTATCCATTTAATCTTGATTTTCCAGTTTTGTAGAGTTTTTGTAGTAGGTTCTGATGATTTCTTTTTTAATTTCCTGTTTCTATTGTTATATCTACCTTTTCATTTCCAATGTTGTTAATTTGGATATTGTCTCTATGCCCTTTGTTAGTTTAGTTAGTTAGGGTATAAACTTATCTATCTTGTTGACTTTCTTAATGAACCACCTCTTGGTTTTCTTGATTCTTTGGATCATTCTCTTTGTTTCTAACTGGTTTATTTTAGCCCTGAATTTGACAGTTTCCTGCCATCTACTCCTCTTGGGTGTGTTTGCTTTGTTCTGTTCTAGATCCTTCAGGTGTGCTATTTAGTTGCTTATATGGGAAAATTCAATTTTCATTGAATTCTATAAAGTCATTGATTGCTTCTTTATTTCTTCCCTGACTAAGTTATCATTGAGCAGAGAGCTGTTCACTTTCTATGAGTATGTGGGCTTTTTGTTGTTTTTGTCGTTATTGAAGTCTAGCCTTAATCTGTGGTAAAATGTCTTGTATTATTGCAATCTTTTGTATCTGTTGAAGCTTGTTTTATGTTTGATTATATGGTCAATTTTGGAAGAAGTTCCATGAGGTGCTGAGAAGAAGGTGTATTCTCTTGTTTTTGGATGAAATGTTCTGGAGATACCTGTTAATTTGGTTCATAGCCTCAGCTAGTTTGTTTAGTTTAGTTTCCATGACCTGTCCATTGATGAAAGTGGGGTGTTAAAATCTCCCACTAGTATTATGTGAAGATCATTATGTGTTTTGAGCTTTAGTAATGATTCTTTTATAAATGTGGGTGCCCTTGCATTTGGGACATAGTTGTTCAGAATTGAGAGTTCATCTTGGTGGATTTTCCTTCCCCATCACATTTGATAAATTTTGGTGAAAAGTCTATTTTGTTGGATATTAGAATGGCAACTCTAGCTTGTTTCTTGGGATCATTTGCTTGGAAAGTTTTTTTCTAGACTTGTACTCTGAGGTAGTGCCTGTCTTTGTCACTGAGGTGTGTTTCTTATATGCAGCAAAATGCTAGATCCTGTTTCATATCTACTCTGTTAGCATGTGTCTTTTTATTGGAGAATTGAGTGCATTGATGTTGAGAGATATTAAAGACAGATGATTGTTAGCTCCTGTTGTTTTTGTTGCTGGAGGTAGTATTGTGTGTGTATGACTCTTTCCATTGGATTTGTTATGAAATGTTTAGTTTCTCTCTCTCTCTTTTTTTCCAAGACAGGGTTTCTCTGTGTAGTCCTGGCTGTCCTGGAACTCACTCTGTAAGACCAGGCTGGCCTCAAACTCAGAAATCTTCCTACCTCTGCCTCCCAAGTGCTGGGATTAAAGGCGTGTGCCCCCACTGCCTGGCTAATGTTTACTTTCTTGTGTTTTCATTCCAGTATCCCTTGTAGGGCTGAATTAGTATAAAGATATTGTTTATATTTGTTTTTTGTCAGGGAATATCTTGGTTTCTCTATCTATTGCAATTAAGGGTTTTGCTGGGTATGGTAGTGTGGGTTGGCATTTATGTTCTCTTAAGGTTTGGATGACATCTGTCCAGGATCTAAGATTTAAAATTTTTTGCAACTCTTCTCATTTAGTATATTTCTGTTATCTAGCTACAGACTCATGTGTTATTTCAGTCCATGTTTGCTTTGAGCCAAAGTACATTCATTGTGAAGAATACCATTGTCAGTTACATTTCTGAGAACATAAAATGAGGAAAAGTTGGCAAACATTTAAATTTCTTATTTACCATCTCTTGGCTCAATTTTGGGAATTCAGATACACCTAAAATTTTATCCATTTCTTCTAGATTTCTAAATTTAGTGAAATATATATATTATTAGCATTTATCATTAAGTCTTCCTTTTAACCTCTAATTTTGTCTATCTTTAAAAAGTAGAATTGCTTCTTTAAATTCTGTCATTAGGTTTTCATTGGTTGAATCCCATATGAGACAATTCTATTTTGGTGTAAATGCACAAGGATCCCGCACTTTTAGAAGAAAGTACCAGGATTCAAAAATCTGTGCTGTTTTCAACTTTGTAAAGATCCCAGAAAAATTAGCAGAAGCAAATTCATCTCAAGAAATACAACCATGGGCTGAAAGAATCGCTCAATGTCTAACAACATTCACTCCTCTTCCATAGCATCTTGATTAGGTACTCAGCACCCATACAACGGCTCATACCTGCCCTGTCTGTAACCAGTTCCAAGGGATCCAAGGCCTCCTTCTGACTTCCACAGGTACCAAATACTATAAGCCATATGCTTACATACAGACAGGTTCTTATACACACAATATTATAAAAAGTAAATAGCCAGATAGACTTTGAGCTGGAAAATAGAATGCTACAAGTTGTTCCCTCCCCAAATACATCAGGAATCTGCTAAATCAGCCCTCAAAGCTGTTATCCCTTCTCTTCTGATAACCCACAGAAAAATCAGATAACACAAAGACTTGTAGGATAAAAGGTTTACTGATGACTTGCCAGTAGTGTAGAAAGTAAGGCAATTTAGGCTTTATAAAGTTGCCATGAGCCTTCTTTTATATCATCTATAACAATTAGCAAGTGATTTTCTCACCTGTCACTTTCTATTCTCTTGAAAATTTAATATGAAAGTTTCCTCTCCAATGAAGAGTCAGTGACAGTAAGATAACTATGCTGGAGGTGCGAGATCTGTGACATGACATCAGGATATCTTAGCATTAGAGTTTGTACAATCTCTCCATAAATTCTCATTTCTCACTACAAGAATTCACCAAATTCTTGTATAGAGAAGCAAAAATGACTAAAATATCTCCTGAAACTAGGAAGTCTGTTCAGGGAGCATAGTTAGGACATGCCTTCAACTCTTCTTTATTTAAACTGGCCAGTGATGCCACTTGGAATTTGTATAAAAATGTTGGAGATGAAATAACTTTTCAAGTTGGGAAACTGAGTTTTTTCATTAGGTAGAGGTTTACAAGTTACACCCACATCCTTAAAATAAATGTATAATTAGTTATGTGGAATAATAACAAAAATTTCTTAGAGTCATTTAATAATAGCATAAAGTATTCATGATCATGATGGTGAGAACACTTGGATCTGGTCCTGGTAGTTTTCAGACTCTGCTGTTTGCTGTGTCTTTCTGCCACAGAATATTCCCAAAGGCATCTAAATGTTCAAGAGAAGAGAAAAACTTTGTTCCTGATATTTGCTTTCTTAGCCATAAAACCACGAATGGACTTTGAACTCTATAATCCTGCTTAATTTCCTGATTTAGTTCATTCTGTTTTCCTGAAATTCCTTTGTCATGATATTATTGCTATTACATTATTGTGTAAGTCCTACTCTTTTGCCTCAATTCAGGAACATAGTCTAAACCCATACTTTAATCTGGACATACATACTTTAATTTGTATTTTGTCTGAAGTTTTAAATGAATGTCATTAAAATGAAGACTGACTTGCTATTTTATTATATTTGTATTAAATATACACAGGTCATACAGGAAACAGGAATTTTAAGCCATCTGGGCTACTTTGGTCCTCTTGAGAAAGTAAGCATAGAATTTTAATACTATAAATAGGTATATGATTTACTATATAAATATATAATACTTAAGATGAATTCCTAATATTTTCCCTTTATAATATATATTATATATACAATAATTAAGATGCATTTCTACTATTGTAAATAGGAGCACTTTATATCCTCATGGGTCATTGACAAGCAAAATGAAGGATCCAGATAATACAAACCTGGAAATAAATATGCAATTGTAAAAATTCATTTATTTTATTCAGGGACACGAACCTACAGTCATGGGTAATCATTTCTGAAGCTCTACTCAACAGCCAGACAATGTATTTCTCATATGTCAAATGGCTGTGTGATCTAACCATGGGAGTGCAGAAAATGTTGACTAGGGCTTGTCAGGGAAGAATCGGACTTGGGTTCTCAGAGATGGCAGCAAAGCAGGAAAGAAGAAGGCTGAGCAGTCCTGTCTCCTATCATAATTTCCGAGAGCTAGAACTCACATGTTGCTGTGACTTCTTAATAGGAATGCATGCTGAGATGGAGACATGGCTGGTTTCAGTAGTGAGTGTCTCTAACCATACTGTCCAGGTAGTCTTTTAAGATAATAGATGGAATATCTAATATTATTTTCATTCTTGTTCATCAAAACTAAAGAGCTACAGACACATAAAGCTTTCATTTCAGAAAAAAATTTCCCATCAGACTTTGAAAATTACTTTGTAATTTTTAAACTAGTGGTTGATCACTCTAAGAGATCAAAGAATGCCAGCAGAAAAGGAATCAGTTAGAGTTCCAATGTTTTCGGGCTTCAAACATTGTTTATTGAATGCTGCCAATTTTAGTTTCACCCTCTTCTGACAGCTGGCACCTACAGGTTACACATCTGTTCTCTTAAGTGCTTGGTGGAAATGCTGCTGTTGCCTCCGAGGGAAATTTAATGACTGCTACAGGAACAGATCACCTGCCTAATGACAATGTGCTCCTTTCAGGGCAAGTTGACAACACAACTTCTAATGATAATAATTTAAAATAGGAGCAGATAAGAGAGACAGTGATTGTCACCTAGGCCTTTTCTTCACAAGTGACAAAGAGGCCATTTGTTTAGGAAGTACCTTGAACAGAAGTTACTAATTGCTACCCATCATTCACCAAGGATTTTGTCTAAAAGACTTGATGGAAACTCAACAAGACCATTGCTAAGGAGGGACATCCCAAAGATAACTTGCCCATCACGTTATCCTAATAAGAGAAAAAAGATGTCATGCAAACTCAAAGCAAGCTTACTTAGAAGATTGGAAAGGATGTTTTTAAATGTAAGGACTGTAGGTTAAAGATACTTTTCAGTATTAGTCCCCTTTTTTATTGATCGAAGTTTTATTGCATTATGATGAGAAAGGACACATAATTTCAATTTATCTGAATTTGTTAACATTTAAAAACATATTTTAAGTAAATAGAATTATATCACATTCTTCTTTTCCTTTTATACCTCAACTTTTCCCAGAGACCCCCCTTCAATACCTGCCATACTTTTTGTTTTTTTATTATATTCTTTAAAATTTATAAAATAACAATAAAAATGAGTGTTATAAAAGTTGTTTGATATAAAACAACAATCAATTGAGCAGTCTTATGTAGATGTTTGTATATGTCTACAGCAATACTGAAAATACATATGATTTTCTCAATATAAATTTTAAATGACTCCAAACATGTTAACTATATGATATTTTAAAATAATATATCACCACTAGTTTTTTAAATGAACATAAGTAGATAAAGACTTCTTGTTTGTTTGTTTGTTTGTTTGTTTTGATTTTAGTAGAGCTTAAAATCTTGGCTCTTACTGTAGTACAAACCCAAAATAAGAACAATTTTTAGACATTGGAGTTCATTATAATAAGGCTGTACTTCAGTGTCCCTCAAATCACCAAAGGATTTTACCTCCATAGTAGCTAAGCTAAGAGTTGATAGTTCTGCTGCACCAAGGAATGAATTGTAGGCATGATTTTTTTGGATACAGATTTCCTACTATGGTCAAAGCTATTTGCCTTGAGTGATTCTCTTCATTCTCAGCCCACAGGAAACAGGTTACATTCATTTAGGAAATGGTGTGTGTATTAAGATGGTCTGTCCATGAAGTCATTCACCAACTGTTTCAATGAACAATGGTTCTGCTTGGAGGATGGCACAGACATTAGGTGAGGGTAAGAATCTGCTTCATTGGCTAAGATGATTTTGAAAAGCATTCATCTTAGAAAAAGATGATGAGAAAGGATAAAGTCATCTTCAAAATTGATACACTAATTATAAATATCAAGCAAAGCATTCAGTCTCACTCTTTGTTGTTCTCTCACAAGCTACCTCCCAAATTAATTGTCTACATTTCTTTTGGCTGTATAAATAATTTTGAAATATGTAAGCAGTTTTGAAAACCACAGTATAGTGTAAAAATATCAAATAAACAATCCTATTAATAGAGAGGCTGAGATAGGAGAAGCATGATTTCAAGACTATTATGTGGTACACAGAAAGACATTGTCAGGTACAAACAAGCAGAAAGTGTATATGGATTGTACAATACTGGACCTACTTCTCCAATTACCAAGTTAGAGAGACCATTTGTTGGATGGAGCCAACAAATTTCTAATTCCTCTGAGTTTTGAATTTCAATCAGTTAGGATATGTTGGCAATATTAATTTTCATATTAAGAGATATTAAGGAAAAGTAATTGCTACTTCTTATTTTTTTGTTGTTAGAGGTAGAATTAAGTTTGTGTGGGTTTGTTGAAAGATTATTTTCTTGCTTCTTCTAGGGTGTAGTTTTGCTCCTTATGTTAGTGTTTTCCATCCATTATCCTTTGTAGGGCTGGATTTGTGGAAAGATATTGTGTAAATTTGGTTTTGTCATGGAATATATTGGTTTCTCCACCTATGGCAACTGAGAGTTTTGCTGGGCATAGTAGCCTGGCCTGGCATTTGTGCTCTCTTAGGGTCTGTATGATACCTGACCAGGATCTTCTAGCTTTCATAGTCTCTGGTGAAAAGCCTGGTGTAATTTTAATAGGCCTACCTTTATATGTTACTTGATCTTTTCCCCATACTGCTTTTAACATTCTTTCTTTGTTTAGTGCATTTCTTGTTTTGATTATTATGTGAAAGAAGGAATTTATTTTCTGGTTCAGTCTATTTGGAGTTCTGTAGGCTTCTTGTATGTTCATGGGTATCTCTTTCTTTAGTTTAGGGAAGTTTTCTTTTATAATTTTGTTGGAGATATTTACTAGCCCTTTAAGTTGGAAGTCTTCACTCTCTTCTATACCTATTATCCATAGGTTTGGTCTTCTCATTGTGATCTGGATTTCATGGATGTTTTGGGTTAGAAGCTTTTTGAATTTTCTGTGACTGTTGTGTCAATGTTTTCTATAGTATCTTCTGCCCCTGAGATTCTCTCTTCTATTTCTTGTATTCTGCTGGTGATGCAAGCATCTATGGTTCCTGATCTCTTTCCTGGTTTATCTAACTCTAGGGCTTTCTCCCTTTGTGATTTCTTTATTGTTTTTATTTCCGTTTTTAGATCATGGATGGTTTTGTTCATTTCATTTGCCTGTCTGATTGGTTTTTTGTTTTTGTTTTTGTTTGTTTGGGTTTTTTTTGGTAGTTTTTAAAGTGATTTTTGTGTTCCCCTTTTAAGGGCTTTTAGCTGTTTATCAGTGTTCTCCTGTATTTCTTTGAGGGAGTTATTTATGTCCTTCTTAAAGTCCTCTATCACCATCATGAGAAATGATTCTATATCTGAATCTTGCTTTTCCAATGTGATGGTGTGTCCAGGACTTGCTATGGTGGGAGAATTGGGTTTTGATGATGCCAAGTAAACTTGGTTTCTGCTGCTTATGTTCTTAAGCTTGCCTCCCACCATCTGGTTATCTCTAGTGCTACCTGCCCTTGCTATATCTGACTGGAGCCTGTCCTTCCTGTGATCCTGGTTGTGTCAGAACTCCTCAGAGTCAAGCTGTCTCTGTGATCTTGTGATTCTGGGATCATGTGATCCTGTGATCCTCAGCCCTTTATAGCGCCTGGGAGTAGAGCTTCTTCTGGGTATTATGGGACTCACTGTAGAGTTTGTACCTAAGGTTTGCTCAGGGTGTACCCCAAACAGAGTGGGAGGAATACATGCCACTGGACTGGTGGAGTTCTTGTGTGCCTGGGTCCCATAGGTCCCAGTTACTCCTGGTGTTGGGACAGATGTTGTGTCCTCCTCCCCTCTGATCCTATGATCATGGGCATGTTAGAGCGCCTGGGAGTAGAGCTTCATCTGGCTGTTGTGGGACTGGCTGAGGAGTTTGTGCCCAAGGTCTGCTCAGGACATTGGCCCAGTCAGACCAGAAGGAACCTGTGCCACTGTACTGGCAGGGTTCCTGTGTGCCTGGGTCATGCTAATCCCAGTTATTTCCAGTATTGGGACAGATGTTGTGTGAGTATTAGCCTTTTTATGAAATCAAGTTCTTTATATTAGGATTCTATAAAACCTATGCACAAACAATGAACATTCAAGTTGTTCTGTATTTTTTTACAGTAGTAAGATATTTCTTTTGATTTGATCCCTTTTCCTTTTCTCCCACTATATCTGTATATATGTCTAACTTTGATATACTGCTTCATGGGCTTCTGGAAGTTTACAAAATAACATCTGACTGACAAGCATTAACATACCAGTCAAACCCATTTTGCTTCTTTCTCTATAACAGTAACTGGATGAGAATATAGTCAAAGTTATAGGTACATCAATCATGTAATTCCTACTGAAGAAGGCTTCCACTTGCTAGCTTCTCTCCTTCCTCTTAGTGATATTACTGCCATGGGAGAAATATGAGGCACTAGCAAACATGAACTTTGTTGAAAAGTAAAGATAGATGGACAGTGAACACCTTTCACCCTTCTCTATGCTCAAATGACAAATGCAGAGCATCTAATCTTTCAGGATGGCACCTTGCTTACCATCACTACCAGGGCTGCATCCCTACTTGATTCAGGATTATACTACATTAATATAAAAACACTTAAGATGCAGAATCAGAGTGAAAAAAGAAGCAGAGAAAAGGGATCAAAAGTATTTCATTAGCAAAGATTATGAATACAATCTTAACATGATGAAGACAGTGAAAAGATTCTTCTGCTTGGCGTAACTCCACCTTGCAATGTGGACTCTAGGATCAAATAGGAAGAAAACCCTACTCTAATTTGACTTTAATGAAAAAAAGATGTGTTCATTATTTAAATCTCTAAGAAATACCAGTTCACTGTAAAAAAAAAAAAAAAAAAAAAAAAAAAAAAAAAAAGAAAAGAAAAGAAAAGGAAAGCCTTAAGAAACACTGAGACTAATAAATACTAAAATTAATATATTTTTTGTTTTAGATTATAAAAAATTTATATTTGAAAAAAGACCAAAAGAACAAAACCAGCACCAATGCATTGGGGCTAATTGGTCTTAACCAGATTAGATAATATCAAATAACATCACTAAATATCACTTTCACAGAGAGAAAATAATCTCTATTACATAAGTTTGAGGAAGATAAAATTTTTTAATGCAGCTAATAACATGATACAATTCTTAGAAATAGGAATGCTCCATAGTATGTAATTGGTTTGTGATATTTTTGTTATTTAATCACTATAATCCCATTAGTGACTTTAGTTTAACCTTCTTTGTCCGGCTCATTATGAGATTATTTAGAAGTTTTCTGGAATGTGTAATATTTTTGTGCCCATGAGTTCTTTTTAATTGTTCTACTCACTCTGATTATATCTGAAATTAACTTTATCCCAGTCATTTAAATCTGGAGATTTAAAGAAGGCAGAAGGAAAAGTCTCCTATTTGATAGGAATAAGCATCCCTCAATGAGCACTAGATGGATGTTGCCAAGCGATGTAGTAACCTGATGGGTGGATGGATACATAGTCCTACAAGGAAATACGACTTTCTAGATAGTTACTATGCTACAGCCTCAGTTGTTTTAAAAATTTTTGCCTGTGTAATATTGTACTTGATTTATTAATACTTATTCTGAACTTTTGCAGATCTACATTGTATCCTAGGAAATTTCTACCTCTGCATTCAGTACAGACCCTTGAAGACCTTATAGTTACAATCCTTAAGTTCAAAATGTTTTTTATAAGTTCTCTAGTACTTACAGACTCTCCCTATTTTTTTTTTTTATTATTTGATCTGTTCCTTAGAATGTTTTCTCAACCCCAATGCTTGATAAAGCCTCCCCAAGGCTTCTCTGGAGCATGCCTTCTTTGTAAAGCTTTGTTTGCCAGCTGTCTCTGAATTCATTAATGGGCTTGAACTCTCATGTAAAATTTATCATTTCCTATTTCATATATATTTGTCTTTTATAACAACCTCACTTCTTTTACAGACTATAAAGCACTTGAGGGAAGAGGCCTTATTTGGGAATATCTGTATCTCTCAGAGAGTATCACTAATAGAAGAAAAACTCTTCAGTGGTACCAACTGAGTTCAGTTGGAATTTCACTGCCAGTTTGCTAACTTAACTTGGAAATAGTGACTAATTTTGATAGATAGAAAAGTCAACCTTGAAGAGGGTGAGAGGAATGTACCTAAAGCTCTATTAGCTGCAGAAAAAACTAAATATTATCTATAGGGCATTAGCCTTACTATAACAGCTTTGTACTATAACAGGTCAAGTCAGGACACCAAATAAGTGTGAGCCCTAAGCCATTTATGGACACCCTGAAAACATAAGCCTAATACACACAATTGTATATTTTGAAATGAGCAGAGTCCACTGTGTTCCAGTCATGCACAAATGGAAGGTTCAAACCTGACCAACTTGCCCTTCTCAGGATTTCTAAATAATTTATTTCATCTTGTTGGCTTCAAAATGGGAAACCACTTGATGGCAATGACTATTTTTATGCATGTAGTGCACCCCAAACCCTATTTATAATAGATAAGACTGCATGTCTTTTCTATAACCCTCCTTGTGCATTTACAGGAAACAACAATAGTATTTTGTAAGAAAAAAGTTGAGTGAGTTCAGGTTACTATACTGAAATAGAGAGAAAATTTCTACCTGACTATGATAAAGCAGGAAAGGAAACAGACTTAAATGATTAGCCAAGAAACTTTATGTATGCTTAATAGATGGGTGAATACTGTTTGTGTGTGTGTGTGTGTGTGTGTGTGTGTGTGTGTGTGTGTGTGTGTGTGTGTGTAAATATGGAGGCCTGAGGATACCATGTCTCTCAGTGAACCTGAAGTTCACAGCTTTGGTTAGGCTGGCTGGCCAGCTAGCTCCTGAGCTCTGCTTGTCTCTGTTTCAGGATTTACAGGCCCATGTGACCATCCCTAGTTTTTACCTATATGCTAGACATTCAAATCCAGAATTTCATGTTTGTACATCAAGTGGTCCTACCCACTGAGATATCTTCCCAGCCCTGAAGGGATGCTTTTTAATATTTGGGAATAATATTGGGAAGAAATTTTATAATTTATCAATCAACTATCAATTATCTACCAGTTGTGTCTATAGAACCAGAAAGCCTCTCCCTTGTCAGGCTCTTTCAATACCTGACTCCATGAGCACATTACTTTGGAGTCACACAGGGACCTGTGCATACAGGGCCCCATGGTCTACTGTCACCCTACAATTTTTTGTAAGTTTTATTTCAGGAGCCTATACTTTTATTTTTTTATTGAGTCTCCTAAATTATATAGTTTTTCACTTCTCTTTCAACTCAGGAGATGCCTTATAATTTGTTTCCTTCTAAAGTAACTTAGCCTTGTAGACTCTTTAGGCCCCAAAATGCAAAACACTTTTCTAAACAGATCTTGAGAAAAAAAGAGGAAGAGGGTTTTGTGAGCTCACAGTAAAGTCAAGGATCTCCTTGGATATTAGTGTCCCAGGAGTATAGAAAGATACGTATGAGAGGGAGTACTAGAAACCACAAGGCCAGGCTTCCTGTAACTGTTTTGAAAGCAATCGAGAATGAATACAGTAAAAGATTAGTGTTGAGATGTGTGGGAACCTTCTCACTGAATCTTCCCAGACCAGAATCTTATTAGAATGATGTGTCTGGCTTTTCTCTTTATAAAAGATGAGAAGTCTGAAAGGAATAATGTGGAAATAATGAAAAGAATAGGAAATGGAATCCATTAAAACTGTTAAAAGGTTATGGATCAAATTGTCAAGAAATATTTGAGGTTCACAGCTTCCTCAAGTGTAGGAAGGACTAGCATTTGGGCAATTGATTTTATAGTCTTACCAAAGAGATTCTTTTAGAATGAGATGTGTCTGTGATGGTGGGAAGTTCTGGTGTCCCATGGGAAGGTGCATGCCTGTTTTCAGGAGAGAAGTGGTCAGCATCATCAAATACAAAGCACAAAGAAAATTTTTTGACTTCACAAAGGGATGGTGAACAGTGTGATATGATCAAAGACAGAGGCCAAGATGACAACTTTGAACACACGTTTCATGATTATCATTATTATAATGAGGATTTGAGAATACTCGTATGGTTACTAAGGTTAAATGGGAAAGAAAACAATTGATTAATATGAAAAAGGAAGGAGGAAGAGAAACTATAGGATTATCTACTCTCATATTGTTTTCTACTTGCAAGCATACAATGATCTGAGATAGGCACAATATCAGCATAGTTAAAAATTTGAAAAGTCATCTTCTCTTCCAGCTACCTCTCTGCTTCGCAACAGCCTCTCCTTTCTCTGTACTTTTCCCTAAAACTTATTGTGTGTTCTTTTTGGAAAGTTGGTAGGTGCAACTAGTGGTAGAAAACTTGTGATCATGGAGTCAAGTCCAACAGAGAAGCACTTTTAACTTACAGACACCTCAGGGGAGCACAGGCTGAGTGTTTCCTTTGGCATTTACTTGTGTAAACTGAAGATGCTTCAGTAAACATCTTAGAAAGATGAATTTAAATATCCTAGAAATTTTCAGTATTTGCATTTAGGAGACCAGGGAGAGAAGGCAGTCTGGTAGTTTTAATGAGCAAGCCTCCTATAGGCTCATATATTTGCATGATTAGTACCCAGGGGATGAACACTTTGGGAAGGATTGGGGGTATGACCTTGTGGGAAGAGGTGGGCTTTGAGGTTCCAAACACAGTACCTGTGGCTCAGGATGTAAAGCTCTCAGATACTTTTCCAGTACCATGTTTGCCTACCTGCCACCATGATAATAATGGACAGACCCTCTGAAACTGTAACAAAGCCCTGTAATACCCTGATGAGCCTGAGCTTACCAGGGACCCCTGAGTGAACAACGCAGAGCCAGGGATCGACGCAAAAGCAAGAAGAATTAATTGTTCGAGCATGCTGGGGTTGTCATCTGCACCCGAAGGAGAGTCAGTGAACCCCACGCAGCCCGTTTGGTGAGCTTTTATACAGTTTTCAGAGAATCAGCCTTTAGGAACAATGTGACTGGCAGAACAGTATGACTTTAAAACTGATTGGTCTTTAGGGAATGAGGTGGCAGGAACTTTCCTTGTCTGTAGGTGGCCAATGGTTAGTCTGGTCCGTCAGCTCTGCGGAATGTGTCTACATGCTCTGGGCCTCCCCTACCCACAGGTGGCTGATGGTCAGTTCCCTTACCCCACCCACTGTGGTCTGAGGAATGTAATTAAGCCTCTCTTTCCTGGATAGCGGGGTTGCCTAAGTGCTCCATGACTTTTCACTTCCAGGAGAGGAGCGGTGTGGTTGAATTTTCCAAAGTTCCTGAGCTGACGTCTTCAGCCACTAATTAAATGCTTTTTCCTTTTTATGAGTTGCCTTGGTCATGATGTCTCTTGACAACAATAAAACAGTGACTGAAGCAGGAAATGAGACAGAAAGAAGCATAGGGGAGAAGAGGAGGAAAGGAGAGAAAAGACATAATATATAAACAGCTCATTTAATCCATGTCCATTTATCTGAACATTGTAAGAAGAAATGAAGAGCCCTTATTAACTGGGTCTTTGCTTTCCTTCTCAAGTTTATGTTAATCCCTGATCCCCTCCTATATGAAAAGGCAATAATCATCATGCTGATATGTATGTGAGCAAGACACTCTTTTGAATGGGATGCTACTTTGTTGTGTGCCTGGCCTATGAGAAGAAGAGACATGAAATGCGTAATAAGTGACTGGAAGCTTGCAACAGAAATAATGCTTGGAATGAAAAACTGGATGAATAGAAACATGAACAGTGCGAAACAGTGGCAACAATATGCTGTGCAAAGAAATAAAGATGAATGGAGTAAGTCACTAGGAAGCAAAGAGAGAGGTATGCTCTTAGACTTGCAGTGTGTACTTAGAAAAGATAGCTCATACCACTAGCTGTATAAATATAAAGTAGATGTTTTAAAGCACAGGAAACCTGTAACTCTCAAATCAAATGAATACCTCATTAAATTTGAATTGATGACCAACTAGATATAAGTCACGCCGACTCACTCTTGACTTCGTGTTTCAAATCCTGTAGGAATAAGAAGTTCTTAGTAATGCAATTCTTGGTGGATATTTATAGGTAGGCTCTATCCAATTGACATAATTTGAATTCAAGGTACAGCTAAGAGTAGAAATAAAATAAGTAAATGAGATTAAAGGCAAACAACTTTATTCCCAGCTGCTGCAACATTGCATGGAGGAAGATCATAAGGACAAAGCAAAAAATTAAGCTCACATAAGAAGCACCTCCCTCCCAATGTCATGTTCTATCGTCACACCCTTTAAAAATATAAACAATTGTATTAGCTATGTTTCTATTACTGATATACAACGCCATGGCCAAGGCAGCTTACTTTTATTTGGGGTTATGGTTCTAGAAGGTTAGAGTCCATGATGGCAGGGAAGTTTGGCAGTAAGCAAACTTGTTGACTGGAGTTGGAAACTGAGAGGTCATATCTTGAAACACAAAGAGTATGTATGCACTACATTTAAACTATCAAAATCCTGCCATTGGTCACATACTTCTTCCAACAAGACTGTGCCACTCAAGCTTCCCAAACAGCACCATCTATTGGAAACAAAAGTGTTTTTGTTTTCTTTCATTGGATATTTTCTTTATTTACATTTCAAATGTTATCTCCTTTCCAAGTCTCCCCTCCATAACCCCCTGTCTAATCTTCTCTCCCCTTGCCACCCACCCACCCACTCCCACCTTTCCACCCTAGCATTCTACCCTGGGGCATCAAACCCTCTTAGGCTCAAGGGCCACTCCTCCTACTTATGTCCAACAAGGCCATCCTCTGCCACATATGCGGCCTGAGACATGGGTTCCTCCATGTGTACTCTTTGGTTGATGGTCCAGTCCCTAGGAGCTTCGTGTGTGTGTGTGTATGTGTGTGTGTGTGTGTGTGTGTGTGTGTGTGTGTGGCGGGGGTCTGTCAGGTTGACACTGTTGCTCCCCCCCCATGGGGGTTGCAAATACCCTCAGTTCCTTCAGTCCCTTTTCCAACTCCTCCATCAGGGACCCCAAGCTCAGTCCAATAGTTGGCTGCGAGCATCTGCCTCTGTATTTGTGACTGTGTTACCTCCCTTAGGATGATATTTTCAAGTTCCATCCATTTGCCTGTGAATTTCATGAAGTCATTGTTTTTAATAGCTGAGTAGTACTCCATTGTATAAATGTACCACATTTTCTGTATCCATTCCTCTGTTGAGGGACTTCTAGGTTCTTTCCAGTTTCTGGCTATTATAAATAAGGCTGCTATGAACAACATAGTGGGGTATGTGTCTTTATTACATGTTGAAGCATCATCTGAGTATATGCCCAGGAGTGGTATAGCTTGGTCCTCAGGTAGTACTATGTCCAATTTTCTGAGGAACCACCAGACTGATTTCCAGAGTGGTTGTAACAGCTTGCAATCCCACCAGCAATAGAGGAGTGTTCCCTTTTCTACACATCCTTGCCAGCATCTGCTGTCACCTGAGTTTTTGACCTTAGCCATTCTGACTGATGTGAGATAGAATCTCATGGTTGTTTTAATTTGCATTTCCCTGATGACTAAGGATGTTGAAGATTTCTTTAGTCATTTGAGTTTCCTCAAGTGAGAATTTGCTATTTAGCTCTATTCTCTATTTTTTAAATAGGGTTATTTGGTTCTCTGGAGTCTAACTTCTTGAGTTCTTTGTATATATTGGATATTAGCCATCTATTGGATGTAGGATTGGTAAAGATCTTTTTCCAATCTGTTGGTTGCCATTTTGTCCCATTGATAGTGTCCTTTGCTTTACAGAAGCTTTGCAGTTTTATGAGGTCCAATTTGTTGATTCAAACACTCATGGCTATGAGGACATTTCTGAGTCAAACTGTCACATTCACTAAAGTTAGTGGTTCCCATATGGTCATGGCTACAGAGCCTTCCGTTGGAATCTGACAACTTATTCATTGTCTCCAAAGAAAAGTGACTATCCCTCCTTGAGTAGACATAAACTTTCAATAGTTGCTCAGCTAAGTGGAGTGTTGGGATTCCCTCCCTACCCTTACTAGATTTTAACATGCTTGATCCGGTGTGGTTTTCTGCAGGTAAACACAGCTGCTCTGAGTTTATCTGTTTATCATTTATCTGATGTCCAGATCTCAGCATCCTGTTTTAATTGGTTATTTTATTTACTTACATTTCAAATGTTATCCCCCTTTCCAGTTACCCCCTACAAACCCCTTATCTCCTTCCCCCTCCCTATGCCTCTAAGAGGGTGCTTTCCCTCCTGCCTACACACTCCTGCCTCACAACCCTAGCATTCCCCTGTGGTAGGGCCTTGAGTCCCCACTGGACCAAGGGGCTCCACTCTCATTGATGCCAGATAAAGCAAACTTCTGCTACATAGCCAGCTGGAGCCATGGGTCCCTCCATGTGTACTCTTTGGTTGGTGGTTTAGTCCCTGGGGGCTCTGTGAGGTCTGGTTGGTTGACATTGTTGTTATGCTTCTGGGGTTGCAAACCCCCTCTGCTCAGAAGTCAGTATCTTATGAAGGTCACCTCCATCTTCCAAATCTTATATTCTTTCCATGTCTCACTCACAATACCTGGAGCCTTGTTGAAGCATGTGTGATACAGATGTCCAATTTACACTCAAACACTCAGAATAACTCACTAGCAAAGAGTCACTGCATTCCCCAGCCAGCTCCTATGTCAAGAAGAAATTTCTCTGGCAAAGTTGAGAGCAGAACAAATATAAGAGCATAAGTATGATAAATACTTAGAGTACATTTTGGTGACAAGAACATTTAGCAAAATAACAACAGTATGGAATAGCCATTTTTTAATATGACTCCATTTTTCTTTTTGATTCTATGTTGCAAAATTAAATTTGAAGCATTTCTAGTTACTCCACTTCCAGCAGTGACTGGTTCAGAAGAGTGACTCAGAGCCATGTTAGTAAATTCATGTCTCAAACCTTTAGTTAGGAGGAGATACCATTCATCTCTGATCTAAACACTGAATGTGTGAATCTGGAGCTGACAGACACCATGACTTATATGCTCATGGAGATACTATTTTTGAGAGATTGAAACAATCACTCAAGAATTTAAATAGAAGTTTCAAATGATCCAGAAACTCAACGTCTAGGTGAAGATTTCCGAAGAATTGAACCAAAGACTGAAACAAATCCTTACAGAGCATACATAGGTCACAATTGCCTCAGAGTGGAAGTAGTGTAGAGATAACCAAGACGGTCAAATGATGCTGGTTAAATAATGTGGTGTGCAGCTCTGACAAAGACTGATATGGAAGGGCAGAAGTCTCCTCATTCCATCTTTTTATAATATACAAGTTTGTAGAGACAAAAGCAGAGTTGGGAATGGGAGAATAAAATTAAGCAGTAGATAGAGGCTTCCTGCTCAGGATGATGGAAAAAGGCTGGGAGTGGTCAGCTGGGAAGGTTATACAATATTGTGAACACATGGAGGGCCACTGAATAAAAGTCATCCAAATGGGGAGTATTATATTATGCAGATTTTACTAAAAATATTCATACCCCTGCCCCTGTGTGTTTAGAGCTCTCTCTCTCTCCCTTTCTCTCTCTCTCTCCCTTTCTCTCTCTCTCTCTCTCTCTCTCTCTCT